>NC_069501.1:1196422274-1196722274 GCF_027579735.1 Bombina bombina | reverse complement strand
AACAAGTAAAATGTTATCAAAATAATTTTGAAAAATGGGACACGTATGATGCCATACATAAATTAAAACTTATAGCCCAGGTGAGTGTATCAAGAGATATAAGCTCTCTTGTCTGGCGAGATTCTTTAAGGTGACTCGTCAGTATTATGAGACCCCCTCAGTGATTGTTTTAAATATAATTTTTACCTTGAGAACTATGTATCTTATATAAGGGAATTCACTTAGATGCTTTATGTTAGAGACACTTACTTTACAAGATAATATCCAGTAAAATAAGTTGATAATTTCCCTCCATGATGGTGTGTTTTTTCGAATCTGACCTATAGACTTTGACAGAATCAGTTAGAGTCTTACCTTAAACCTATGTCATCATTTAAAGAGCTAAAGATGTCAAAGTAACAGATAAATAAATCCAAACATTATAAATACAAAAAAAACAGACGTGTTCAGTCCTTCTAAGCAGTCCATCTAGTGATACATAACTGCCCAATCTAAGACATCTCAAACATTAGACATATGTTATATAGAAATATATTTATAAAAAGTGGTCAGTCCTTCTAAGCAGTCCTTCTAGTGATGCATAACTGCCCATCCTCAAACGTCTCGAACATTAGACATATGTTATATAAAAATATATTTATAACAACTGTTCAGTCCTTCTAAGCAGTCCTTCTAGTGATGCGTAACAGCCCAACCTCAAATATCTCAAACATTAGACATATGTTATACAGGGCCGTCTTTAATACTGACTGGACCCTGGGCAAAAATTTTCTTGGGCCCCCCCCCCATGCAATTTTGCTCTCCACCCCAACATCCCAAAACAACTAAATCAATTTTTGTATTATTATTATTAGCCCAGCAGGGGATTATCCACTGCTGAGCTAATCATTTAAAAAAAAACAGAATTTATGTTTACCTGATAAATTACTTTCTCCAACGGTGTGTCCGGTCCACGGCGTCATCCTTACTTGTGGGATATTCTCTTCCCCAACAGGAAATGGCAAAGAGCCCAGCAAAGCTGGTCACATGATCCCTCCTAGGCTCCGCCTACCCCAGTCATTCGACCGACGTTAAGGAGGAATATTTGCATAGGAGAAACCATATGGTACCGTGGTGACTGTAGTTAAAGAAAATAAAATATCAGACCTGATTAAAAAAACCAGGGCGGGCCGTGGACCGGACACACCGTTGGAGAAAGTAATTTATCAGGTAAACATAAATTCTGTTTTCTCCAACATAGGTGTGTCCGGTCCACGGCGTCATCCTTACTTGTGGGAACCAATACCAAAGCTTTAGGACACGGATGAAGGGAGGGAGCAAATCAGGTCACCTAAATGGAAGGCACCACGGCTTGCAAAACCTTTCTCCCAAAAATAGCCTCAGAAGAAGCAAAAGTATCAAACTTGTAAAATTTGGTAAAAGTGTGCAGTGAAGACCAAGTCGCTGCCCTACATATCTGATCAACAGAAGCCTCGTTCTTGAAGGCCCATGTGGAAGCCACAGCCCTAGTGGAATGAGCTGTGATTCTTTCGGGAGGCTGCCGTCCGGCAGTCTCGTAAGCCAATCTGATGATGCTTTTAATCCAAAAAGAGAGAGAGGTAGAAGTTGCTTTTTGACCTCTCCTTTTACCGGAATAAACAACAAACAAGGAAGATGTTTGTCTAAAATCCTTTGTAGCATCTAAATAGAATTTTAGAGCGCGAACAACATCCAAATTGTGCAACAAACGTTCCTTCTTTGAAACTGGTTTCGGACACAGAGAAGGTACGATAATCTCCTGGTTAATGTTTTTGTTAGAAACAACTTTCGGAAGAAAACCAGGTTTAGTACGCAAAACCACCTTATCTGCATGGAACACCAGATAAGGAGGAGAACACTGCAGAGCAGATAATTCTGAAACTCTTCTAGCAGAAGAAATTGCAACCAAAAACAAAACTTTCCAAGATAATAATTTAATATCAACGGAATGCAAGGGTTCAAACGGAACCCCCTGAAGAACTGAAAGAACTAAATTGAGACTCCAAGGAGGAGTCAAAGGTTTGTAAACAGGCTTGATTCTAACCAGAGCCTGAACAAAGGCTTGAATATCTGGCACAGCTGCCAGCTTTTTGTGAAGTAACACCGACAAGGCGGAAATCTGTCCCTTCAGGGAACTTGCAGATAATCCTTTTTCCAATCCTTCTTGAAGGAAGGATAGAATCCTAGGAATCTTAACCTTGTCCCAAGGGAATCCTTTAGATTCACACCAACAGATATATTTTTTCCAAATCTTGTGGTAAATCTTTCTAGTTACAGGCTTTCTGGCCTGAACAAGAGTATCGATAACAGAATCTGAGAATCCTCGCTTCGATAAAATCAAGCGTTCAATCTCCAAGCAGTCAGCTGGAGTGAAACCAGATTCGGATGTTCGAACGGACCCTGAACAAGAAGGTCTCGTCTCAAAGGTAGCTTCCAAGGTGGAGCCGATGACATATTCACCAGATCTGCATACCAAGTCCTGCGTGGCCACGCAGGAGCTATCAAGATCACCGACGCCCTCTCCTGATTGATCCTGGCTACCAGCCTGGGGATGAGAGGAAACGGCGGGAACACATAAGCTAGTTTGAAGGTCCAAGGTGCTACTAGTGCATCCACTAGAGCCGCCTTGGGATCCCTGGATCTGGACCCGTAGCAAGGAACTTTGAAGTTCTGACGAGAGGCCATTAGATCCATGTCTGGAATGCCCCACAGCTGAGTGACTTGGGCAAAGATTTCCGGATGGAGTTCCCACTCCCCCGGATGCAATGTCTGACGACTCAGAAAATCCGCTTCCCAATTTTCCACTCCTGGGATGTGGATAGCAGACAGGTGGCAGGAGTGAGACTCCGCCCATAGAATGATTTTGGTCACTTCTTCCATCGCTAGGGAACTCCTTGTTCCCCCCTGATGGTTGATGTACGCAACAGTCGTCATGTTGTCTGATTGAAACCGTATGAACTTGGTCCTCGCTAGCTGAGGCCAAGCCTTGAGAGCATTGAATATCGCTCTCAGTTCCAGAATATTTATCGGTAGAAGAGATTCTTCCCGAGACCAAAGACCCTGAGCTTTCAGGGATCCCCAGACCGCGCCCCAGCCCATCAGACTGGCGTCGGTCGTGACAATGACCCACTCTGGTCTGCGGAATGTCATCCCTTGTGACAGGTTGTCCAGGGACAGCCACCAACGGAGTGAGTCTCTGGTCCTCTGATTTACTTGTATCTTTGGAGACAAGTCTGTATAGTCCCCATTCCACTGACTGAGCATGCACAGTTGTAATGGTCTTAGATGAATGCGCGCAAAAGGAACTATGTCCATTGCCGCTACCATCAACCCGATCACTTCCATGCACTGAGCTATGGAAGGAAGAGGAACGGAATGAAGTATCCGACAAGAGTCTAGAAGTTTTGTTTTTCTGGCCTCTGTTAGAAAAATCCTCATTTCTAAGGAGTCTATAATTGTTCCCAAGAAGGGAACCCTTGTTGACGGGGATAGAGAACTCTTTTCCACGTTCACTTTCCAGCCATGAGATCTGAGAAAGGCCAGGACGATGTCCGTGTGAGCCTTTGCTTGAGGAAGGGACGACGCTTGAATCAGAATGTCGTCCAGGTAAGGTACTACTGCAATGCCCCTTGGTCTTAGCACCGCTAGAAGGGACCCTAGTACCTTTGTGAAAATCCTTGGAGCAGTGGCTAATCCGAAAGGAAGCGCCACGAACTGGTAATGTTTGTCCAGGAATGCGAACCTTAGGAACCGATGATGTTCCTTGTGGATAGGAATATGTAGATACGCATCCTTTAAATCCACCGTGGTCATGAATTGACCTTCCTGGATGGAAGGAAGAATAGTTCGAATGGTTTCCATCTTGAACGATGGAACCTTGAGAAACTTGTTTAAGATCTTGAGATCTAAGATTGGTCTGAACGTTCCCTCTTTTTTGGGAACTATGAACAGATTGGAGTAGAACCCCATCCCTTGTTCTCTTAATGGAACAGGATGAATCACTCCCATTTTTAACAGGTCTTCTACACAATGTAAGAACGCCTGTCTTTTTATGTGGTCTGAAGACAACTGAGACCTGTGGAACCTCCCCCTTGGGGGAAGTCCCTTGAATTCCAGAAGATAACCCTGGGAGACTATTTCTAGCGCCCAAGGATCCAGAACATCTCTTGCCCAAGCCTGAGCGAAGAGAGAGAGTCTGCCCCCCACCAGATCCGGTCCCGGATCGGGGGCCAATATTTCATGCTGTCTTGGTAGCAGTGGCAGGTTTCTTGGCCTGCTTTCCCTTGTTCCAGCCTTGCATTGGTCTCCAAGCTGGCTTGGCTTGAGAAGGATTACCCTCTTGCTTAGAGGACGTAGCACTTTGGGCTGGTCCGTTTTTACGAAAGGGACGAAAATTAGGTCTATTTTTTGCCTTGAAAGGCCGATCCTGAGGAAGGGCGTGGCCCTTACCCCCAGTGATATCAGAGATAATCTCTTTCAAGTCAGGGCCAAACAGCGTTTTCCCCTTGAAAGGAATGTTTAGTAGCTTGTTCTTGGAAGACGCATCAGCCGACCAAGATTTCAACCAAAGCGCTCTGCGCGCCACAATAGCAAACCCAGAATTCTTAGCCGCTAACCTAGCCAATTGCAAAGTGGCGTCTAGGGTGAAAGAATTAGCCAATTTGAGAGCATTGATTCTGTCCATAATCTCCTCATAAGGAGGAGAATCACTATCGAGCGCCTTTATCAGTTCATCAAACCAGAAACATGCGGCTGTAGTGACAGGGACAATGCATGAAATTGGTTGTAGAAGGTAACCCTGCTGAACAAACATCTTTTTAAGCAAACCTTCTAATTTTTTATCCATAGGATCTTTGAAAGCACAACTATCCTCTATGGGTATAGTGGTGCGTTTGTTTAAAGTAGAAACCGCTCCCTCGACCTTGGGGACTGTCTGCCATAAGTCCTTTCTGGGGTCGATCATAGGAAACAATTTTTTAAATATGGGGGGAGGGACGAAAGGAATACCGGGCCTTTCCCATTCTTTATTAACAATGTCCGCTACCCGCTTGGGTATAGGAAAAGCTTCTGGGAGCCCCGGCACCTCTAGGAACTTGTCCATTTTACATAGTTTCTCTGGGATGACCAACTTTTCACAATCATCCAGAGTGGATAATACCTCCTTAAGCAAAATGCGGAGATGTTCCAACTTAAATTTAAATGCAATCACATCAGGTTCAGCCTGTTGAGAAATGTTCCCTGAATCAGTAATTTCTCCCTCAGACAAAACCTCCCTGGCCCCCTCAGATTGGGTTAGGGGCCCTTCAGAGATATTAATATCAGCGTCGTCATGCTCTTCAGTAACTAAAACAGAGCAGCCACGCTTACGCTGACAAGGGTTCATTTTGGCTAAAATGTTTTTGACAGAATTATCCATTACAGCCGTTAATTGTTGCATAGTAAGGAGTATTGGCGCGCTAGATGTACTAGGGGCCTCCTGAGTGGGCAAGACTCGTGTAGACGAAGGAGGGAATGATGCAGTACCATGCTTACTCCCCTCACTTGAGGAATCATCTTGGGCATCATTGTCATTATCACATAAATCACATTTATTTAAATGAATAGGAATTCTGGCTTCCCCACATTCAGAACACAGTCTATCTGGTAGTTCAGACATGTTAAACAGGCATAAACTTGATAAGAAAGTACAAAAAACGTTTTAAAATAAAACCGTTACTGTCACTTTAAATTTTAAACTGAACACACTTTATAACTGCAATTGCGAAAAAACATGAAGGAATTGTTCAAAATTCACCAAATTTTCACCACAGTGTCTTAAAGCCTTAAAAGTATTGCACACCAAATTTGGAAGCTTTAACCCTTAAAATAACGGAACCGGAGCCGTTTTAAAAATTTAACCCCTTTACAGTCCCTGGTATCTGCTTTGCTGAGACCCAACCAAACCCAAAGGGGAATACGATACCAAATGACGCCTTCAGAAAGTCTTTTCTAAGTATCAGAGCTCCTCTCACATGCGACTGCATGCCATGCCTCTCAAAAACAAGTGCGCCACACCGGCGCGAAAATGAGGCTCTGCTTATGCTTTGGGAAAGCCCCTAAGAAATAAGGTGTCTAAACAGTGCCTGCCGATATTATTATATCAAAATACCCAGATAAAATGATTCCTCAAGGCTAAATATGTGTTAATAATGAATCGATTTAGCCCAGAAAAGTCTAAAGTCTTAATAAGCCCTTGTGAAGCCCTTATTTACAATCGTAATAAACATGGCTTACCGGATCCCATAGGGAAAATGACAGCTTCCAGCATTACATCGTCTTGTTAGAATGTGTCATACCTCAAGCAGCAAGAGACTGCACACTGTTCCCCCAACTGAAGTTAATTGCTCTCAACAGTCCTGTGTGGAACAGCCATGGATTTTAGTTACGGTTGCTAAAATCATTTTCCTCATACAAACAGAAATCTTCATCTCTTTTCTGTTTCTGAGTAAATAGTACATACCAGCACTATTTCAAAATAACAAACTCTTGATTGAATAATAAAAACTACAGTTAAACACTAAAAAACTCTAAGCCATCTCCGTGGAGATGTTGCCTGTACAACGGCAAAGAGAATGACTGGGGTAGGCGGAGCCTAGGAGGGATCATGTGACCAGCTTTGCTGGGCTCTTTGCCATTTCCTGTTGGGGAAGAGAATATCCCACAAGTAAGGATGACGCCGTGGACCGGACACACCTATGTTGGAGAAAATGAAATAAATTGCAATATGTGAAACTGGACCTAAGCAGTACTAATAAGTAAATAAATATATAAATTCCTCCACTGTGGATTCATTTAATATTCTTTTGAATGTGATTCTGGTGTGAGGTTAGCTGGTTAAAGAGATTTAGGGCAGCCAACAGGAGCAAAGCAAGGTAAAGACTGAGGAGGAAGCATGGAGGTGCAGACAAATATAGGTTTACTGACTGGAACAGCAGAACTACTATGGGAAGCTGTAAAATCTGAGACAGAGAGAAAACAAAAACTATAAAAATAAACCTTACATTAATATGTGAAGTATCAGCATGACACTATACATCAGCCACAGCAGCACATGTCCCTTCTTTGCTAGGAACAAGTTCCCTCTCACCTTGCACTAGACAATGCTGCATGGGGAGGGGGGGTGTGCACTCACTTATTCTTCCCACTGACACCTTTCTACAAAGCACTGTTCCCCTAACAAACTTCAGTTAGTTGATCTTAGGGCCAGAGCAGAAAGAGCAGGGCTAAGGGGACCAGCAGACTGGATGCTGTCTGTCCAAGGCTGCATGGATACAGTGTGAGATGAGTCACACAGCCTCGAGACTGAAGAGAGCAGTGTGTGCAGCTGCACAGATGCTCAAATACTCACGTGCCTGCCGCTCCAGCTTTCTGCTGCATGCGCCTACAGTCAGCCCTACCCAGAAACAATCCCCACAACCAGAGCAGTTACCTGGTAACAGTGGTAACCCCAGTAGGACCTTTTATGATGCAGTGGGAATGGCTGGATGCCGAGTTAGGGCTTTGCATTCAGTGCTGCACAGTGCACATCTAAAACAGCACATGGCAATAGCTTGGCATATCACATGACACCGGCACGGTCTGGCACAGTTTTAAAAAAAAAAATATATAAGCAGAGTACTTTTGACTGTGACAGTATTAGGACTGAATGTGTGTGTTCCCCATGTCAAATCCGCAGTCTGGTATGAACCATAAAAAAAAAAATATATATATATATTTTTTTTTTTTTTTAGGACTCTTGGGCCCCTCAACAGAAACTGGGCCCTGGGCAGCTGCCCCTTTTGCCCTGTGTTAAAGACGGTCCTGATGTTATATAGAAATATATTTATAAAAAGTGTTCAGTCCTTCTAAGCAGTCCTTCTAGTGATGCATAACTGCCCAACCTGAAATGTCTCGAACATTAGACATATGTGGTCAGTCCTTGTAAGCAGTCCTTCTAGTTATACATAACTGTCCAATCTGACATCTCGAACATTAGACATATGTTATATAGAAATATATTTATAACAAGTGGTCAGTCCTTCTAAGCAGTCCTTCTAGTGATGCATAACGGCCCAACCTCAAACGCCTCGAACATTAGACATATGTTATATAGAAATATATTTATAACAACTGTTCAGTCCTTCTAAGCAGTCCTTCTAGTGATGCATAACAGCCCAACCTCAAATGTCTCGAACATTAGACTTATGTGGTCAGTCCTTTTAAGCAGTCCTTCTAGTGATACATAACTGTCCAATCTGGCATCTCGAACATTAGACATATGTTATATAGAAATATATTTATAACAACTGTTCAGTCCTTCTAAGCAGTCCTTCTAGTGATGCATAACAGCCCAACCTCAAATATCTCAAACATTAGACATATGTTATATAGAAATATATTTATAATGTGGGCATAGCATATAATATTGTTAGATGTGCTGCAACTGTAAAATAGTATGTGAAAAAAATAAAGAGGGAAATGTTTGATGCTGCACATGTTCCCCAGTGAGAAACCTACGCATGTTGCAATTTTTTTTCAAATTTTATTAAAATTTTAATAAACAATGTTGTAAACAGTAGTGTGCATTTTTTCTTAAACTTTATAGCCAAAAGGAGAAGGGGTTATGTTATCCTCATTTAAATAAAGGCCCTTTGTTATATGTATAGAGCTTTGACCTGCACATGAATCGTTACTCAAATAAAATGCACATTTAATCACCACAGGTAATCACTATTACCACAGTAATCACCTGTCTATAAAAAACATATATAGAGACTTTATTTAAAAGAGGAGCTTCTGGGCTTTAGAAGAAGGGATCTTTGATATCTATAGATCATTTTGATGAATTTTTCATTTTGGTTGTTAAAAATGTGTGCTTAAACTTTATAACACTAAGACACACAACGTATGAAAGAGCAGCAATTGCTTGATCTTGGGGTTTTCTAGGACATAAGAGAGCTGAGATTAAGGGGTTTGAATACTTATCCATCATATCCAGCTACCATAAGATCCCTGCAGCAGGCTGTAGCAATGCTGAGCCATTTGGTCATCTAGTAACTGGCAGAAAACGTGAATGAGCCCCCCCCCCGGATGACAACACAATTAACTGTGCAAATTGACAACTATGTGTCACCATCCACACTTGAAAGGAATATCAGCCCCCCCCCTAATTTTTCTAATTGACTTCTATTATCAAATTGGCTTCATTCTCTTTGTATTCCGTGTTGAAGAGAACACATAGATAGACTCAAGTGCAGCTGCATTAACAGGAGCTAGTTGCTGATTGGTGGCTGAACATATATGCTTCATGTCAATGGCTCACCAGAGGTGTTCAGCTAGCTCATAGTAGTGTATTGCTGCTCTTTTAACAAAGGATATCAAGACAATGAAGTGAAATTGATAACAGAAGTAAATAGGACAGATGTTTAATAGTGTATGCTCTATCTGAATCATGGAAAACATTTTGGGGTTTCATATCCCTTTAAAGGGACACTGAACCCAATTTCTTTTCTTTCGTGATTCAGATAGAGCATGACATTTTGAGAAACTTTCTAATGTACTCCTATTATCAAATTTTCTTCATTCTCTTGGTATCTTTATTTGAAATGCAAGAATGTAAGTTTAGATGCCGGCCCATTTTGGTGAACAACCTGGGTTGTCGTTGCTGATTGGTGGATAAATTCATCCACCAATAAAAAAGTGCTGTCAAGAGTTCTGAACCCCAAAAAAGCTTAGATGCCTTCTTTTTCAAATAAAGATAGCAAGAGAACGAAGACAAATTGATAATAGGAGTAAATTAGAAAGTTGCTTAAAATTGCATGCTCTATCTGAATCACAAAAAATTGGGTTCAGTGTCCCTTTAAGTGCAGATAATAACACATGTCATTTGCACAATGATTTAGGTGTTGTCTTCCCCGGGTGGGGGGGGGGGGGCATCCCCCCTCCTCCCCACTTTATTCTTACTCCTTCCAATTTCCCTTCCCATCATACCTTAGCCTCCTGCCTGTTAAAGTACCCAGCACCTAAAGGGTTAATAAAGCAACATATATATTTGTGTCAATTCCTGTCAATATTTTGTATTAGATGGTCTATATGTTTCATTGTTACTGTCAGCTGATGTAATTATCCCAATCAGGATCATGCTGTATTGCTATTTCTTCAAGACATAAGGTAACATATTCAGGGTATATTACTATATTGCTTTATTAACATTAAGGTTAGCTGATAATCGAATATAAATAAAAATATATATATTTTTATATATCTTTTTTCTTATGTCTATCCATGTTTCCCTTGTTATTAACAATCAGTCATTCGTAAAGTTATAAACCTTGTGGTAGATTTGTATTTATTAAAAAAAAACATTGATTTGTAAAATAGGTGATAACTATTAAACATACCTGTCCAGTCCCCAACTACTTTGACATGAACTGCAAATGTCCCTTTCTTTTCTGTAGGGCACTAAAATGGAAAAACAGAAATGTAATGGCCATTTTCAATTAAATTAAATGAATGACATTAAAAACAGCTAGTATGCAAAACAAAAAATTACATAGAATTATTTTACATACAAAAGAAATTCTTGTAATCCTTGTTAATTTAAAGGGACAGGAAACCCCATTTTTTGTTTCATGATTCAGATTAAGCATACAGGGCCAGATTACAAGTGAATTGCTAATGAATGCTTCCGCTCAAGTGTTAATTGTGCTAGAAGTATGCTCTTTGCTTGCGTTGGGTTGCGCTCGTATTATGAGTTATAAGTAACCACTTTCACTCATGTGCTAACTTGATGAGCGCAAAAAGCTGAACTTGGAATATTGCTTGCACCCCTCTTGCGCAAACCCGATCACATATTCTCATGTGCGCTATCCCGACATGAAAATATGAATATTTCACATTTCAATGTTCTGCACATAGCAGAATATGTTCTATCCTATTATATAAAAGGCCAAGTGTGTTTGTCCGAAGCTGTCATGCGCAGTAGAGACAGCAAGAGGACAAACACACCTGGCTTTACCTGACAATCCATGCTGTTTGCGGCAAAAATGGGCTTGACCGGGCGTGAGAGTGGCCGGATGGGACCATGGACGTGGCTGGACAGGACTGTGGGCGTGGCCGGGCAGGACCGTGGGCATGGCCAGCGGGACCGGGTCAGGTCGGGGGCGTGGTCGGGCGTGGCCGGACGGGGTCGACGTGACAGAGAGGGGAGAGATATAGAAAGAGAGGGGGAGAGACAAAAAGAGATAGGAAAGAACTAAAGAGAGGGGGAAGAGCAGAAGAGAGGGGGAAGAGCAGAAGAGAGGGGAAAGTGCAGAAGAGAGGGGGGAGAGAGAGCAAAAGAGAGGGGGGAGAGAGAGAGCAACAGAGAGGGGGGAGAGAGACAGCAAAAGAGATGGATGGAGAGAAAGAGCAAAAGAGAGGGATGGAGAGAGAGAGCAAAAAAAAAGAAGAGAGAGAGCAAAAAAAAGGAGAGAGAGAGACAGAACAAAAGAGAGGGGGGGGAGAGAGAGGGGGGAGAGAGAGTGCGCAAAAGAGGGGGAGAGAGAGAGCGTGCAAAAGAGGGGGAGAGAGAGAGCGCAAAAGAGAGGGGGATAGAGAGAGAGCGCAAAAGAGGGGGAGAGAGAGAGCGCAAAAGAGAGGGGGAGAGAAAACGCAAAAGAGAGGGGGAGAGAGAGCGCAAAAGAGAGGGGGAGAGAGAACGCAAAAGAGAGGGGGAGAGAGGACGCAAAAGAGAGGGGGAGAGAGGGCGCAAAAGAGAGGGGGAGAGAGAGCGCAAAAGAGAGGGGGAGAGAGAACGCAAAAGAGAGGGGGAGAGATAGCGCAAAAGAGAGGTGGAGAGAGAGCGTGCAAAAGAGGGGGAGAGAGAGAAAGAGAGCAAAAAAGAGGGGGGAGAGAGAGAGCGCAAAAGAGGGGGGGAGAGAGAGCGCAAAAGAGAGAGAGAACGCAAAAGAGAGGGGGGGAGAGAGAGAGTGTAAAAGAGAGCGGGGAGAGAGAGCGCAAAAGAGAGGAGGGAGAGAGAGCAAAAGATAGAGGGAGAAAAAGCAAAAGAGAGGGGGGAGAGGGAGCAAAAGAGAGGGAGGATAGAGAGAGCAAAGAGGAGTGGAGCGAGAGAGAGAGAGCGCAAAAGAGAGGGGGAGAGAACACAAAAGAGAGGGGGAGAGAGCGCAAAAGAGATGGGGGAGAGAGAGAGCAAAAGAGAGGTGGAGCAAGAGAGAGTGCAAAAGAGAGGGGGAGAGAGCACAAAAGAGAGGGGGAGAGAGCACAAGAGAGAGGGGGAGAGAGCACAAGAGAGAGGGGGAGAGAGCACAAGAGAGAGGGGGAGAGAGCACAAGAGAGAGAGCAAGGGGAGAGAGAGAGCAAGGGGTGGGACCGCTGTACTGCAAAAAATGGCCCATGTGAACGGGCTTTAGGACTAGTTTATTCATAAATAAATATTTCTACATATATCTGATGGTATTTTGGTACAATGTTATATCTATATATATATATATATATATATATATACACACAAAAATATTTAGAAATACTTAGAACTTATTCTGCTATGTGCAGAACATTGGAATGTGAAATATTTACAGTAAATACATACAGCAAAATTACAAGTTTTGCGGTACGGCTATACTGCTGAAAAACTGGCCATTGCGCACGGAATATGCAGGTCTCCCGTATTACAAGTCGCAGCGGTACAGCTATACCGCTAGCATTTTAGCCTTTACACAACTCTCCATTCCGACCTCAAAAAATGGCAAAAAATAAAACAACACTAAGATTACAAAAAATAATAAACAAAATTATCCAAAATATTTATTAAACCTAATCTAATAGACCTATACAAACAAAAAAGCCACCCCCCCCCAAAAAAACAAAAAAAAAATAATTATCAATAAACTACCAATAGCCCTTTTTTGTAGGGCATTGCCCTAAGTTAAACATCTTTTTTACATAATAAAATTACAAAGTCCCCCCCCCCCAAAAGTAAACCCCCCCACCCAACCAACCCCCAAAAATAGAAAAAACCTAAGCTACCCATTGCCCCTAAAGACATCTTCCCCCATCGTAGGAGGAATTCAAATCAGCCAATAGAATTTAAGTAGCTCTCACCCTATTGGCTGATTTGAATTTTTCAGCCAATAGGAATGCAACGGTACCCCAATATAAAAGGGGTACCTTGCATTCTTCGCATGAAGAGGAGGCTCCGCGCGTTAAGTCGCCGTCGCTGGCGGTCCTGGTCAGCTCCGCGTCCCCACAGCTCTGCGCCACTGGGATGAAGATAGAAGATGGCCCCCTCGATGGAGGAAGATGACGCCGCCTGGATGAAGATGGATGTCCTGACTTCAGGAACTGTGAGTAGATTTTCTGGGGTTAGTGTTAGGTCTTTCTTTTATTTTTTTGGGTGTTTTTTTTTTTTTTCTTTTAGATTAGGGCTTTTTTTATTTTAATGGCCCCAAAAGAGCTGATTTCCCCTTTAAGGGCAATGCCCATACAAATGCCCCTTTAGGGGCAATGGGTAGCTTAGATTTTTTTTAGACTTACTTTTTTTTTATTTTGGAGGGTTGGTTGGGTGGGGTGGGTTACTTTTAGGGGGGACTTTGTAATTTTATTTTGTAAAATAGCTGTTTAACTTAGAGCAATGCTGTTTTTATTTTGGGGTGGCTTTTAGATTTTTTTAGGGCTATTAGATTAGGTTTAATTTTTATTATTTTGGATAATTTTGTTTATTATATTTTGAAATCTTAGTTTTTTAAATTTTTCGTAATTTTAGTGTTTTTTTGTAATGTTAGATTATTTTTATTTTTTGTAATTTAGTGGGGGGGTTTGCAATGTTAGTAGGTTGTTTTTTTTCGTAGTGTTCGGATTTTTTAATATTGTAATTTAGGTTTTTTATTTCTAGTTTATAAAAAAAATAAAAAAAATAGTAATGTTAGGTTAATTTATAGTTTAATCTTTTTTTTAAGTTCACAGGTATGTTTTTATTTATTTTACAGTAGTTATATTGTACTTTTAATTTAATGTTGGGGGGGTTAGGGGTTAATAGTTTAATTTAGTGTTTTGCAATGTGAGGGGGCGGCGGTTTAGGGGTTAATAGTTTTAGTTTAGTATTAACAATGTGGGGGGTCAGCGTTTTAGGGGTTAATACTTTATTTTTGTGTTGGCGATGTTGGGGGTCGGCGGTTTAGGGGTTTATATGTTTATTTAGTGTCATCGATGTCAGAGGACGGCGGTTTAGGGGTTTGTAGCTTTAATTAGTGTTGGCAATGTCGGGGGCGGCGGATTAGGGGTATTTAGACTAGGGTTTTTTGTTAGGGTGTTAGATTTATATATAACTTTCTTTTCCCCATAGACATCAATGGGGATTGCATTACAGCCATCGCAATTCAGCGATCGCAGGTGTTTTTTTTTCTAACACTTTTTTTTCTAACACTTTCTCTCTATTGATCTCTATGGGGGAAAATGTGCACAAGCACGTCAAGTCAGGCCTTGGGTTTTGTGTGGTATGGAGCTTATCGCACCATATCGCACAACAAAAGAAGGTTTTTCAGTAACTTTAATGGCAGCGCTATGGAGAGTGCGATACCGCTAATTTTTTTGGCGTTATTTCCGCACCCGGTTTAGCGCATAACTTGTAATTTTGCTGTTCGTTAGAAACTTTATTAAAAATAAATATTGCATAAATATGTTTTAGTGTTTTCATCTACTTAATAGAAAAGGGCTTAAATGCACTTGTACATATGTCTATGTATGTGTACATATGTGTTTATATTTCTGTAAATACATATATACACATATAAATACATAATACATATGTACACAGACACACACACACACATATACATATATATATATATATATATATATATATATATATATATATATATATATATATATATGGGAGTCAAAGGGTAAACAGCGCTTATGGAGATTCTTAAAAACTGAATAATATTAAAGTCTCGGCAGTGTTGGTGGGTAAAGAAAACAAAAAAAAGGGAAGAGAAGTATATGAATATACGTATATATATTAGAGTCTTTGATAGGATATTGGAATCCTAGTGTAATGAAGGCGTAATAGATACCCTTACCAAAAGTTACCTCAATCCTATGAGGTAAGTTTGCCGCATTGGAGGATGTATCTAGTGGTTGAATGAATCCTGGATGTTCTGGTCTGTATAAAATCGCTGCCTCTTGGAGTAGAATGGGATGTGGGTACCCTTTGTGCTGGTTTCTTTAGGAAACTTCCTGTATTTATTGCCTCTTGGAGCTTGGTTTTCTTGTCTTGGTATGAACTTTCTTGTCCAGATATATACCTTCTCAAGATGGCGAATTACTATCACCCGACCCGACCTTCCCAAGATGGCGAATATTATACGACCTTGGCGTCCCTTGAATTCCGAATGGCTGATAGAATTCTATCAGCCAATCGGAATTAAGGTAGGAAAAATCTTATTGGCTGATGCAATCAGCCAATAGGATTGAAGTTCAATCCTATTGGCTGATCCAATCAGCCAATAGGATTGAGCTTGCATTCTATTGACTGTTCCAATCAGCCAATAGAATGCGAGCTCAATCCTATTGGCTGATTGCATCAGCCAATAGGATTTTTCCTACCTTAATACAGATTGGCTGATAGAATTCTATCAGCCAATCGGAATTCAAGGGACGCCATCTTGGATGATGTCATTTAAAGGAACCGTCATTCGTCGGCTAGTCGTCGGTCTGGATGGATGCTCCGCGTCGGATGTCTTCAAGATGGAGCCGCTCCTCGTCGGATGGATGAAGATAGAAGATGCCGCCTCGATGAAGACTTCTACCCGTCTGGAGGACCTCTTCTGCCCGGTTGGATGAGGACTTTGCCCGGCTTTGTTGAGGACTTAGGCCCGGTTGGGTGAAGACGTCTCAAGGTAGGGTGATCTTCAAGGGGTTAGTGTTAGGTTTTATTAAGGGGGATTGGGTGGGTTTTAGAATAGGGTTGGGTGTGTGGGTGGTGGGTTGTAATGTTGGGGGGTATTGTATTTTTTTTTACAGGTAAAAGAGCTGATTACTTTGGGGCAATGCCCCGCAAAAAGCCCTTTTAAGGGCTATTTGTAATTTAGTATAGGGTAGGGATTCTTATTATTTTGGGGGGCTTTTTTATTTTATTAGGGGGGATTAGATTAGGTGTAATTAGTTTAAGAAAATTGTAAAAAAAAAATATTTTCTGTAATTTAGTGTTTTTTATTTTTTGGTACTTTAGTTAATTTTATTTAATTTTAATTAATTGTATTTCATTGTAGTTAATTTATTTAATTAATTTAATTATAGTGTAGTGTTAGGTGTAAATGTAACTTAGGTTAGGATTTATTTTACAGGTAAATTTGTATTTATTTTAGCTAGGTAGTTATTAAATAGTTAATAACTATTTAATAACTATTGTACCTAGTTAAAATAAATACAAACTTGCCTGTAAAATAAAAATAAACCCTAAACTAGCTACAATGTAACTATTAGTTATATTGTAGCTAGCTTAGGGTTTATTTTATAGGTAAGTATTTAGTTTTAAATAGGAATTATTTAGTTAATGATTGGAATATTTATTTAGATTTATTTAAATTATATTTGTTAGGCGGTGTTAGGGTTAGACTTAGATTTAGGGGTTAATATGTTTATTATAGTGGTGGCGGTGTAGGGGGGGCAGATTAGGAGTTAATAAATATAATGTAGGTGGAGGTGGGCTCCAGGAGCAGCAGTTTAGGGGTTAAACAATTTATTTAGTTGCAGTGGGGTCCGGGATCGGCAGGATAGGGGTTAATAACTTTATGTAGGTTGTGGTGTAGGGGGGGCAGATTAGGGGTTAATAGGTATAATGTAGGTGGCGGTGGGCTCCGTGAGTGGCAGTTTAGGGGTTAATAAATTTATTAGAGTTGCGGCTGGGTCCGGGAGCAGCGGTTTAGGGGTTAATACATTAATTAGAGTTGCCGTGGGCTCCGGGAGCGGCGGTTTAGGGGTTAATAACTTTATTTAGGTGCGGCGGGGTCCGGGAGCAGCAGTTTAGGGGTTAATACATTTATTAGAGTTGCGGCGGGGTCCGCGAGCGGTGGTTTAGGGGTTAATACATTTATTAGAGTTGTGGTGGGCTCCGGGAGTGGCGGTTTAGGGGTTAATAACTTTATTTAAGTGCAGCGGGGTCCGGGAGCAGCGGTATAGGGGGTAAAACAGTATAGTATAGTGTGGGTGCTTAGTGACAGGGTACCAAGAAAGCTGCAAATAAGCCGAAGAGCAGCGAGATTGATGACTGTTAGTTAACAACAGTCCACTGCTCATCACTCCATACTTGGTGCGCTGCTTTTTGACAGCTTTCTTGATAATTTTGGAGAACGTATTCAGGTCCGTGGCAGCGATGTTAGGCGATCTTAGGCGAGCATATTGGTGCCGTTGAATGCAAGAAAGTTGACGGCTTGATAACTAGAGGCCTTGAACTTCATAGACAGGTGCATCCAATCATGAGAAAAGGTATTTAAGGAGGACAATTGCAAGTTGTTGTTTTTTCTGACTCTCCTCTGAAGAGTGGCAACATGGGGACCTGAAAACAACTATCAAATGACCTGAAAACAAAGATTGTTCAACATTATGGTTTAGGGGAAGGCTACAAAAACCTATTGCTGAGATTTAAGCTCTCAGTGTCCACTGTGAGGAACATAGTGAGGAAACAGAAGACCACAGGCACAGATCTTGTTAAGGCCAGAAGTGGCAGGCCAAGTAAAATATTGGAGAGGCAAAGGCAAAGGATGGTGAGAACGGTCAAAAATAGCCCACAGACCACATCCAAAGACCTACAACATCATCTTGCTGCAGATGGTGTCACTGTGCATTGTTTAACAAAAAGGAGAAGCTGTATGGGAGAGTGATGCGGAAAAAGCATTTTCTGCATACACGCCACAAACAGAGTCGCTTGAGGTATGCAAACGCACCTTTGGACAAGCCATCTTCATTTTGGAAGAAGGTGCTGTGGACTGATGAAACAAAGATTGAGTTATTTGGTCATAACAAGCGGCGTTATGCATGGCGGCAAAAGAACACAGCGTTCCAAGACAAACACTTGCAACCCACAGTAAAATTTGGTGGATGTTCCATCATGCTGTGGGGCTGTGTGGCCAGTGCCGGTACTGAAAATCTTGTTAAAGTTGAGGGTCGCATGGATTCCAATCAATATCAGCAGATACTTGAGAATAATGTTGAGGAATCAGTCACAAAGTTGAAGTTATGCCAGGGCTGGATATTTCAACAAGACAACGACCCAAAACACTGCTCAAAATCTACTCTGGCATTTATGTAGAGGAACAAGTACAATGTTCTGGAATGGCCATCCCATTCCCCAGACCTGAATATCATTAAAAATCTGTGGGGTGATTTGAAGCGGGCTGTCCATTCTCGGCAACCATCAAGCCTAACTGAACTGGAGATGTTTTGCAATTAGGAATGGTCCAAAATACCTTAATCCAGAATCCAGACACTCATTACAGGCTATAGGAAGCGTCTAGAGTCTGTTATTTCTGCTAAAGGAGGCTCTACTAAACATTGATGCAATATTTCTGTTGGGGTGCCCAAATTTATGCATCCGTCTAATTTCGTTTTGATGCTTATTGCACATTTTCTGTTAATCAAATAAACCTCATTTCAATACTGAAATATTACCGTATCCTTCAGTTATTTGATAGATCAAAATGAAATTGCTGTTATAAACACCCAATTATTTATAAATGAAAATCATGGAAATTGTCAGGGGTGCCTAAACTTTTGCATAGGACTGCATATACAGTATATTTATATATATATTCACACATATATATTATTATGAGTGTAACTATACTTTGTAATGTATTTTTGATGTGTTTTCCCCGCAAAACAGTTAACCAGAGCTCTGAAGTCACAGTATTCATTCTAGCATAATCGCTAGCGTAATCATTCTTGAGCGCAATCACATTTACTTTCAACTTGTAATACCAGGGGTGAGCACAAAAAAAAAATATTTATTGCCAGTTTTGAATTGATATTAAAAGGACATGAATTGGTGTTAAAAATGTTACTTTCATGACTCAGATACAGTATAAAATTTGCCTATTCTTTCGTTATCCTTTGCTGAAACATAGGGCCCAATTCTTAAAAACTCAGCATGGAAACGATCAGCATATTTTACTTATTATTAATTTATTGTAAAGTAAATGTCTCTCCTTAACATAAAGCATATTAGAAAACTCCCTTTAATGAGATATACATTTGCCAAGGTTAAGATTTTCTACACAACAAACCCTGAGGGGCCTTTTTATCCTGACGAAACATCTATTAGAATCTCACCAGATCACAGAGCTTTAGAGAATCAAGGCTTTAGTACCTTTTTATAAAAGCATACTGAGGTAGTCTCAGGAATGTGCATGTGTATTAAGCAATGCATAGTTTCAACTGCTGCCATAGAAATAAGATAATGTTCAACAAAGGATATCAAATGGTAAATAATAATAATAATAATCTGGATTGTTTTTATTGCAAATTCTGACTTCCATATCCATTTATGGCTAGTGAAAAAAGCTGCATTCAAGTATAACTGGAAATCATCATCAGTCTTGAATTAATTTGCTGAAACACTTCCTAACATAACATATTCTATTTTTAGTTGGCTGCTATTTCATATAAAAATAAACATAAATAAACATAAATGAACACATTCCTATACATTTTCAACTCTGTAGCTGGTATAATAAGTCACATTAAGGCCCAGATTATGAGTGGCATGCTAACAGTTATGCACAAGCAAAAAGGAGTTTATTAAGGCTGTTTGCACGTGTTGGATGAAGCGCCTCCATGATGAGGCCAGTCCATGACTGTCAGTGTTTTATCAGCTGTTTTACTCTCCAAATATGATTTTACTGCATTAGCAGTGTGCTTGGGAACATTATCATGCTGAAAAATAAAACCATGCCCAATCAGGCACTTTCCAGATGGAATGGCATGATGAATTAAAACCTGTCTGTACTTTTCAGCATTCATGATCCCATCAATTCGGACAATATCGCCAACACCACTGGCAGAAATGCAGCACCAAACCAGGACAGGCCCTCCACAATGTTACACTGAAGGCCGCAAGCACTCATTCTTTCATCTCGCTCCAACTCTTCTTCTCACATATTGTCAACAATTGGACCCAAACATTTCAAACTTGGATTTGTCACTCCATATTATTCTTTTCCACATTCCAATCTTTGTGAGCTTTAGCATAGCTTAGCCTTTTCACCCTGTTCCCCTTCCAAAAAAGTGGTTTCTTGGCTGCTACCTTTCCACAAAGACCATTCCTGATCAAGCTTCTTCGGAATGTAGAACGGTCAACTTGGCATCCCGATGAAGCTGCCAGATGCTGAGCCAGGTCCATAGAAGAAACTCTGAGAAACTTATCAGATTTTGAAAGTTTTCCAGTCTTTTTTTGTCCTTGACCTCTCCTAATTCTTCAAAATTTCTTGACAGCTTGAATAGCACATCTTGAGTATCCAGTGTGTTTGCTGATTTCCCTTTAAGAGTGGCCTTGCTGATGCAAACATATGATTTTATGTCTGTCACATTCTGTGATCTTTGGCATTTTAAATGTTATGATGTGATTGAAAGTTGGTCTTATTAGCAAGCTTCCAATGAATTAAACTCATATCAAATGTGTATGTAATGTTGCACAAACCTGGTGTAATAGACCTTTTTCAAAGCAGTCATTTTGACACGAAATAGTAGGACAAATACAGGTGTTAGCAATGACATAAATTACGGCTCCATTCCATGCTATTGCTCAAGCGTAAGGGGAGGTCACACTAAATACTTGCCACTTTAGCCTATAGAAGCATTTTTTTCTGATTTTTTTCAGTTTTTATTACAGCATACAAAAAACTGTTTTTCTGTTTGTATTCTAATAAAGAGACTGATCAATAATTATGCATGGTCATTATAGCTTTGCTAAAATAGCAATTCTAATGGTGGCCTAAGACTTTAGCACAATACTATAAGTGTGCGTGTGTATGTGTGCGTGTATGTATATATATATATATATATATATATATATATATATACATATACACATATATATATATATATATATATATATATATAAATATATATATATATTGAAATAAAGATGAAATGATATCCAGGCGTCGTCATAAGGTAAAAAATCCAAATCTTTATTCTCAGCAGGTCATATCACAATAAAAGACCCTGTACAGCAGAGCCTCTGATAAAAAAAAAAAAAAAACAATTCAGCAAGCACAGCCTAACATGTTTCGGCCAGCCTGGCCGTAATCATAGACATATCCCCCTTCTCAGAGGGTGTGCTATTTAAAGGGTAATACTCCGCCCCTTAAACAATTAAAAAACAAACACTGTAATTGATTTTAATTAATAAATGCAATGCCTATCACTATCATTTTATATATATAGTACAACACTAATGAACCTATTCGCAATCTTAATGTAAATGAAAATGAACATGATATAAACAAACATACTTTCATTTGTAGATCACAAATATGATAAACAAAATAATTAATTAGCAGAAAATGGAGACTCATGGTTAATACAGGAGGAATGGTAAAGCACAGAGGTGCTATCAATACTTTAGCTGACACCTCTGTGCTATATATACTATGTGCTTAGATTAGTTGCAATATATAGTGCTAAACTGATTGCTTATAGTTGTCTACTTAGTGAAGACATATCATACAAGCATGATACTATTCATAATTACATGAAAACATAACCCAGTATCACACAATAGCTATAATGCTAAAGACTAGCACAAAGTACATAATCCAATATTCCTTCTATCATAGATTTCTAAATTATAAAGACATATGTTTATATGTTAAATCCATTTGAAATCCTATTGTTCAAATTTGCTCTACACTGACTTAAATAAAGGATATCAACATATAGTATCAAACCAGGTCTCTACTCAAGCTTATAATTATAAATGGGTCATTCCCAATAATTGATTACATCAAATTGTGAATTGAATCCACACGGGACCAATGTTTTTAGTCTATGGATCCAATAGATTTCTTGTCTTTCAAGTATTTTTTGTTTGCTGCCCCCTCTTCGTGGCTTGCAAATCGCTTCAATTGCGTTCCATTTAAACATATCAACATTTTTCCCGTGTACTTCAATAAAGTGTCTGGAGAGTGCCGAACAATGGATATCATTTGAGATATATCCCAAATGCTCCTTAATCCTAGTGCGTATGTCCCGGGTAGTTAACCCAACATACTGCAATCTATGTTGAGTACATTCAACCAAATAGATTACAAATGTTGAAGAACATTTTACACATCCCCTAGTGGTGAATGATTCGTTAGTTACATACGATTCAAAGCCATTCCCTTGCTTTAAGTATTTACATGGTTTACAAAGAGACTTACCACATTTGTAAGTCCCCATAGTATTTAACCATGAACTCCGTGGACCTTGGTCTGGGAGCATGCTAGGTGAGAGCATGTTACCAATTGTCAAGTTTTTAGAATATATAAATTCACAACCTTTGTCAACTATATGCTTCAAGGTATCATCCCCATATAAAATGGGCATATATTTTTTGACAATGTTGCAAACTTCAGAGAATTGATTCGAATATTTGGTGATAAATTTTAGACCCTTACGTTCAGGTCTCCACTTGGTCCCACCAAGCATTTGCCCCCTATCCAGAGTAGCAACTTCCTTGGACACCTTATCAACCATATTCCTATTATATCCTCTCTCCACAAAACGTGACACTAGATCTTTAGATTCTTTTTCAAAATCTTGGTCTAGGCTACAATTTCTTCGTGCCCTCAGGAACTGCCCTTTGACTATACCTTTGTACACATGTGGAGGGTGGTTACTGTGTGCATGCAGTAGACAGTTGCCTGCAATTGGTTTACGATGTAATGTAGTACTGACCTTTCCAGTTAAGCCATCAAACCTTAACAGGAGATCCAAAAAGACGATCTCAGATGCATGACAATTATGTGTAAATTCAATGCCCATATCATTTGTATTGAGGGTTAGCACAAAATTGTTTATAGAATTTTCATCTCCTTGCCAAATGAACAAGAGATCGTCTATGAACCTCCTATAAAAAGATATATTACTTATGAAAGGGTTATCATCCGCAAAGACGTGGAACAGCTCCCACCAACCCATAAATAGGTTGGCGTATGAGGGCGCAAATTTGGCCCCCATGGCTGTTCCACGCCTCTGTAGAAAGAAAACCCCCTCAAACATAAAATAATTGTGGCTTAAAAGGAATTCTGTCACTCTCAGAATAAAGCCCCTATGAACCTCGCTTAGATCGGTTTCAGTATCTAGGAAAAATTTAATAGCTTCCAGCCCCTTGTTATGAGGAATTGCTGAATACAAAGAGACCACATCTACAGTCAACCATTTTTGATTAGGCAAATGTTCTACCGTTTCCATAAGCCTCAAAACATGTGTTGTGTCTCTGATGTAGCTGGGTAACTTCCTAACAAGGGGCTGTAAGTAAGTGTCAAGCCACTCTGACATAGGCTCCAATAGAGAGCCTATCCCCGCCACAATCGGGCGACCTTTCACATTTTCCAGGCCTTTATGTATTTTTGGAAGATGGTGGAAAATAGGCAAAACAGGATCCTTTACATTCAGTATGGTAGCTGTTTTTCTGTCTAAAATGCCTATTTCCACACCATCATCCACCAATGACATAAGCTCCCTCTGGAACCTAGCAGTGGGATTGAAGGAAAGTTCCACATAGACATTGCAGTCACCCAGTTGTCGTTGTGCTTCCAATACATATGAACTTCTGTCCATAACAACGACGCTGCTACCTTTGTCAGAATTTTTTATGACCAGTGAACTGTTTGACTGCAATGACCTAAGAGCCTCCCTTTCTTTAAAATTGAGATTAGATCCAATATGGGGATTATTCTCTGAGAGTACAGTAAGGTCCTCCAATACACGCTTATGGAACAATTCCAACTGTTTACCCCTTGTTTGAATGGGATAAAAGTTAGATTTAGTGTTAGTAAGCTGTCCTTTTGCATGTTCATATGGAGTATCAAGTGTGTCAGTGCTGTCTAGTGTCCTTAGAGTTAACATACTACGTGTGTCCTCAAAGTTTAGGAGATGTATCTCCTCCAGACCATCCCTGGTTCTCATATCTGTAACAGAATCAACTGATTCTGAATAGTGTTTTTTAAGTGTAAGCTGTCTTACAAACTTATTTACATCAAGGATGGTCTGGAAGAGATCAAAATTCCTAGTTGGACTGAAATTTAAACCAAGTTTAAGCACCTTTGTTTCCAAATCACTCAAAGTATGTGAAGAAATATTAATCACATCCATTTGTTTTATTGTTTTGGAATCGTTGTCTTCCTGAGCAAATATTTGTCTCTCCCTCTCTGAGGTTGGGGCTTTTTCTGCCCTCCTCCCCCTTTGGTTTGTATCGTGTCTACCTGAAAAACCTGCTCCTTAACCCTATGTTGCTCAACATTTAGTGGCTGTTTATTTGTCAAAATTGGCTTAATAGGATTCTTGGATTTATCTACCTGTGTTTTAGATCTTACCACCAGATCCCCATTATTAGTAGTGTTTCCACAGGCAGTACCCTGATCAACTGCTACAGATGGTGCCATATTACTTATGGCTTCAGTAATACCTGTGTCTGAATCCCCACTCTCTTCATAAGAGCTTGAGAAGGCTGATAATGAGCCATCTTCATCTGTGGATTCTGGCTCTGTGTCAGAAAAAGTTACTCTATGTTTGCCCTTAGATCTAAATTTCCTTTTACTGGTTTTAGTTTGAGCATTTTCATTCAAAGTATCTAACACCTGCTGGTTATGTTTGTTAGAATTCTTTGACTTTCTTTTTCTGTTCTTCCTTTTCCAAATAAAAACCTGCTTGTTCTGATAGTCATTTTTATCCCTAATATATTTAGTGTGTTTAACATGAATAATCTCAGTTTTATTTGTCTCAATAATGTTTTGTAAGGTTTTATCCAAAACCCCATACCCATCTATCTCTCTAAATTTGTTTAGCTCCTGTTGTAAACCTTCTATTGCCTGTCTTACAACTACCAATTGTACAGTTTTATAATTGACAAGTAATTGCATTAAACGTAGTGAGCATTCAGTCAAAACCTCATTCCACTCCTGAATGAAGGTTTCGTCTGAGGTTTCAAAGGTTGGAAATTTATAAACACGCAAACCTCTTGGGATCATTCTAAGCAACAAATATTTGTTCAGAGTCCAGGTATCAAGTTTAAGTCTTTGTTCTTTTAACCTTAACCGTTCCATTTGTGAAAAGAGTTCACTAAGTTGTACATCTGGCCCATCTAAACCGAATAAATCCTCCAGTTCAAGGCCCTGTAGATCTAAATCATCCACTTTAGATAGTGAAAAAAAGGTTTCAGTGGCATTGCTCGTATTAAAGTCAGAGTTCTCTGCTGTTATTAATGACGTCATAGTGTTCATTAGAATATATATATCATTTATTCCAGGGAAAGCAAGAAAAAACAAACAACAGCACTCGCGAAATGGGGTAATCAAAAAGCAGAAAAAACAGTTCCCAAGTGCTGAAATCAGCTTTCCTATAAGGCTTCAAACAGCCCGCAGCCAGATGGGGGGTAAAACAATCAAACTGATTATGTAAGGTGCACAGTCAAAAATGAGATAGCTCACAAGTGATAAATAGCAGGCAACATGGAGGCAGCAACATACAGGAAGCGTGAATAATGTAAACAGATTTGACCATCCACTCACTCTTCGGGGCAATATTCGTCTACCCTGGATGTAGTAGTCCTGTTTCTTTAATTCAATTCGCCGGTCCTTCCTCTTAGCGGACCGCTTAGCTTTTCAGGTACGTATCTCTAGCCCTCCACTCCACAGCAGCGGAAATGCCGACAAACGCTATCACATGACTTCCGGGTGCACCGCAATTCAGGTCCCCTCTCTCCGTCCTTGGAAAATGACGTCACCGGACGCTCCGGAAAAGAAAAATGGAGCTCCCCAAACTCCGAATAATATTGAAATAAAGATGAAATGATATCCAGGCGTCGTCATAAGGTAAAAAATCCAAATCTTTATTCTCAGCAGGTCATATCACAATAAAAGACCCTGTACAGCAGAGCCTCTGATAAAAAAAAAAAACAATTCAGCAAGCACAGCCTAACATGTTTCGGCCAGCCTGGCCGTAATCATAGACATATCCCCCTTCTCAGAGGGTGTGCTATTTAAAGGGTAATACTCCGCCCCTTAAACAATTAAAAAACAAACACTGTAATTGATTTTAATTAATAAATGCAATGCCTATCACTATCATTTTATATATATAGTACAACACTAATGAACCTATTCGCAATCTTAATGTAAATGAAAATGAACATGATATAAACAAACATACTTTCATTTGTAGATCACAAATATGATAAACAAAATAATTAATTAGCAGAAAATGGAGACTCATGGTTAATACAGGAGGAATGGTAAAGCACAGCGGTGCTATCAATACTTTAGCTGACACCTCTGTGCTATATATACTATGTGCTTAGATTAGTTGCAATATATAGTGCTAAACTGATTGCTTATAGTTGTCTACTTAGTGAAGACATATCATACAAGCATGATACTATTCATAATTACATATATATATATACTGTATATATGTGTGTACATATGTATTTATTTATTTACAGACATATATCCACATATAAACACATAAATACATATGTACACACACACACACACACACACACACATATATATATATATATATATATATATATATATATATATGTGTGTGTGTGTGTGTGTGCATTGGAGACATTTGCAGTCAAGTAGATAGTAATGTAAAAGCATATTCCTGCAATATTCAAATTTAGTAAAGTGTTATAATGTGTATTTACTTTAAATATTACATTTGAATATTGTGCACATAAGGAAATATGATTTATGTATTTCTAAATAAATATTGATATATATATATATATATATATATATATATATATACTGTATATATATATGTATATACTGTATATATATAAATATATTTATTTATATCTATATATAATCATGTATATAGGTATAGATATATATTGTACCAAAATACCATCAAATATATATAAACATGTATTTATGAAAAGAAAAAAACAACAACATTTCATGCTATCTGGAGAACATAGGATTGTGAAATATTCATATTTTAATGTCGGGTTAGTGCACTTTTTTTGCTCCATTGAGTTCTATGGGGGAATACGTGAACGAGCATGCGATAATCTAACATTGACTTTTTGCGCACACTTAGACATAGTGCTTGTGCGAAAACATTTTACTTTCAACTTGTAATACGAGTGCTAACTGATGCACGCAAAAAGCTTACTTCTAGTGGAGTTAGCGCGCTGGGGGAGCGTTCAATATTGCTCCACTTGTAATCTGGCCCTAAGTGGCAAACAATTATACAGTGCACTTTCCCTTTCACAAAGAAAGAAAGAAATAACTTTTAGCAGGATTTAAAGATACTCTTTTTATTAGACTACAAATATTGTGGTAGCTCTGTGATCCTATAATGAGGTCATTTGTTTGGTTTAACCATGATACCTTGAACACAGTGACAAATTTGCCTAATTCTTTAGGTGCTGAGCTAGGATTAAGTATACATAGACAATTAAGGCTTATACAAGCATGCTGTATCATTCTGCTTATGGATCGTGCAAAGCATTGAACATTACCCAGAGCAGATAGTAAGAATGTTATTAAAACACTGTTGACTAAAAAAAAAAGAGTAGCTTTTTGTTTTTTTGTAAAATGAATGTTTCAAAAAACATGTTTGGTTCTGTGCACATGGAAGTGTATCCCAGCCCATCAATAAAGCAGTGCAATTTATACTTAATAGCCAGTGAGCAATTCTTGCAAATTAAAGGGACAGTAAACATCTTAAGATTCCAATAAAACATATTTAGTTATGCATAGTAAAACCAATTTGCAGTATAATTTCATTATATACATTGCTACCTTTTAATGTAATTTATCTCTAAAAGCTGTGAATTTTGTAATTCTTAGACCCAGACTTATGAAGGCTAACCTTGATTGATATTTTATTCTATAGTAGCACAACAGGAATGTCTAGTAATTACAAGGTGTTTACAGTACTTTTAAGCTCAAACATGCGGTTTGTTCTAATATAAGTTTAAACTGGTTTAACATTTTGTGTAAATTTTTATATTTTATTGTTGCTCCCATATTTATGGCACAGCATATTATAAAATACAATGATAATTTGTTGTTAGTCAAAACATGTTGCAGTTTACAAAGCTCTTTTTATCAAGCTATGGACCCTTCGGAACACTGTTTCTTAACCTCTCCAGCACCATTAAAATGTCCCCAGACTGATCCAAAATTGGGTAATTAACATCATTTCTCACACACAATTATTTGCAAGAGAGCA
The DNA here is from genome assembly GCF_027579735.1 of Bombina bombina. NCBI lineage: Eukaryota > Metazoa > Chordata > Amphibia > Anura > Bombinatoridae > Bombina > Bombina bombina. The sequence goes on along the minus strand of NC_069501.1, from coordinate 1,196,693,789 downwards.
GGGTGTGTCATTGCACAAGTGTCTCCTTGTTCATTGATAAATGCAGAATGTGCTCCCGGATGAAAAAGTTTTGTGGAAACTCTGTGAAGTTGCCAGAAATTAATAGAAAGCACTTATTGGAGGCCAACTGACATATTGGGGGCAGGGCTACAATGGTAGGGGTGGGGGCAGCCTACCAGGGATGGGACCAGAACAGGGGGAATGGGACAAGGTGTGCCGTGTCAAGCATGGGGGTGGCTGGCTGTGACTTTGGTGGGGTGGCTGGCTGTGACATTGGTGGGGTGGCTGGCTGTGACATTGGTGGGGTGGCTGGCTGTGACATGGGTGAGGTAGCTGGGTGTGACATGGGTAGGGTGGCTGACTGTGATGGTGATGTGAAAAGCAAGGGGGGTCATAGTTGAAGGAGTACACATGTGGGGCAGCTATTAATTTGGCGGGGCTATTGTCCCAGGCATCATCACTGTGGGAATCTTGTCTGTCCAGATAATGAAAAATGTGGTCCTAGTCTATTTATCATCTGAAACAGCAAACCTTCTCTCATACTATCTCTCTCTCTTTACTTATAGACGGCTGTTAAATACTTTTCTAACATTTTGCTTCTCTGTTTTTATTTCATATAATTCACCATATCTTGACAATATGCATTTATGTTGGAATAAGATTCTTTTTCTCAAAAAAGACAGGAATAAAACTCACTACAGCGAAATGCAAGTTCCCATATCTGAAAGATATTTTGTGTTTGACTAATGATATTATATTGATGTTTGCTGTATGGTAATTACACAAAAGCTGCTACACATTTTAAGATTAGGAAATTGTTGAGCGGTATTTTGCAGAGCGTTCTGATTAATACTAACATTAAACTAGACTGACACACGTTTCCTGTTTTATCTATTTTTATTTTTTTTATGGCAGAAAATGTAACTAGTAATAGGACTATATCATGATTGACTACATAGGTCAAGGGTGCTAAATTGTGTGCTCCCAGATACATATAATTATGTTATTTGCAGCTACAGCTGCTATGTGTGTACAGATAGCATCACTATATAGAGCAGCATGACTGGTATCTGTATACAACTACTTATGCTCATTATACATTGCAGTAGTGTATGGATGCGCAGCACAATTATCCTATGCAGCTCATTATAATTCCATTTAAAAGGAAGTTGAACATAAAATTGAAATCCCTGTAAAATGTTTGGTTCTGCTCAATTATATAAAAAAAAGGAACTTTGCAAGGGAGTTTTATCATTACTGTTTTTCCTGTAATTCAGGGAAGCTCATCATCGACTCATTAACAAATGAACTTACCTAATAGTTGCCCTCATCTATCTCCTCACTAATATCATTCTCCCCTTTGCAGTCCCCACCTCCTGTTTCCCATCCTCCCACCCATCTAGATTGTAAGTTCCCCCTATATTTGTTTGTAACATTTTGTCTTTTATTGTATTGTTTCTCTGTTGTACTTTTATCCTTGTACCCATGGGCAGCACTGCAGAATCTGTTGGTGCTTTATAAATAAATAATAATAATAATAATAATTCTGAAATTTGTATTGCTTCCCCTCCCCATGGAGAGGCTTGAGTGTATTCTTGGGAATGCAGAACCCTGACTCTCCTTTGTGCTGCACAGTGATTGGTTAATATGTGCAGGAGCTAGTCTGCATATGCGCCTAATTGGTCACAGGAAGTATGATAAACAACCACCAAAAGGATTTTCAAGGGGTGTGTTCCAAGGCTGCAAAACAATGTACATTTTTCCAACAAAATCACTGCTTTAAATGCTTATAAAACATTTATTTTGCAATGCACCAAATAATTGATGGTGTATAAATTAAAAATGAGATTAATGCCATTAAACTCAAAATGCAATTACCTCTATTTTGTTTAATTATGCATATTACAATAGCAATGCAATACACTTTCATTATTTATTTTGACTGCTTTCAATTTAAGTTTGTTCTGAAAATTGTGGTTTCTATTTTTACTGACTCCAAATAAGCTGAAGTAAATCTTGCCAAATTCAGATCCTTACTTCTGCAACATACTTCAAAGTGATTACTTAATCAGCACAGAAGCTCATTTAGTTATGTTCCTAACTGGATAAAGAAATAAGATAAACATTTCAATAGATAGAGAGAGAGAGAGAGAGAGAGAGAGAGAGAGAGAGAGAGGGAGAGAGAGCAAGTGAGAGGAGACAGAGAGAGAGAGAGAGGAGAGAGACAGAGAGACAGAGAGAGGAGAGAGTCAGAGAGAGAAACAGGAGGGAGTGAGAGAGAGAGAGAGACAGAGGAGGGAGAGAGAAAAATGGAGAGGGAAAGAGAGATAGAGATATATAGATAGATAGAGAGAGAGAGAGAGAGAGAGAGAGAGAGAGAAGAGAGAGAGGAGAGACAGACAGAGAGAGCAGAGAGACAGAGGAGGGAGAGAGAGAAAGAGGAAGGAGAAAGAAAAAGGGAGAGGGAAAGAGAGAGAGAGAGAGGAGAGAGAGGAGAGAGAGAGGAGAGAGAGAGAGGAGAGAGAGAGAGAGGAGACAGACAGACAGAGAGAGTAGAGAGACAGAGAGGGACAGAGGAGGGAGAGAGAGAAAGAGGAAGGAGAAAGAAAAAGGGAGATGGAAAGAGAGAGAGAGAGATAGAGAGATAGATAGAGAGAGAGAGAGAGAGAGAGAGAGAGAGAGAGACAGAGAGACAGAGAGAGGAGAGAGACAGAGAGAGACAGGAGAGAGAAAGAAAGAGGAGGGAGAAAGAAAAAAAGACAGGGAATGAGATAGTGATAGAGATAAAAAGATAGATAGAGAGATAGTGATATAGATAGAGAGATAGAGATAGAGATATTGAGATAGAGAGAGATAGAGAGAGAGAGAGAGCTATATAGATAGAATTAAAAAAAAAGAAATTGAATGTCATTATACCATTTAACAGCTGCCCATTCATATTTGCATAAAAGACATTTATGCATTGAATTGCCCTACAAGAAAGAAATACACCTATCCATGGACAGTATAGAGAGGCCATATGTGTGGGAGCATGTCGGTGACAGCAATATTACTCATTCTGAGCAGAAACTGTGATTAGAAAATTGTATCTACTAAAGTTAACCAAATAAAAGTTTCAAATAGCACAGATCAAATTCCCTTGTTGAAGCTGATTTATAATAAAAATGTTCCTGGCTTATATGAGAGAAAAAAACATTTCACTGCGAGCAAATCAAACCAAAAAATTGAAACATACACTAATTTCTGGCTTTATCCCTCTAGGCTCCGCTATATTAAACACAGTATGAGGGCTCTGCTCCCTGGTTTTAATAAGCGTTAGTACAAGTTCTTAATAAACACACACAGGGGCATTTTTTTAACTTTATAACATCAATATACATTTTGACTAAGGAAAGTAAATACTATTAAACGAATGTATGTTCTCTGTATTAGTTTTTTTTTGTATAATAAAAAATACATAAAAATAAAATTAAAAAAGGATACAATAAATCAAAAAATATTTCCATACATAATGAAATACAAAATAGCCAGTTGTCCGGAATACAGGGAGTGCAGAATTATTAGGCAAGTTGTATTTTTGAGGATTAATTTTATTATTGAACAACAACCATGTTCTCAATGAACCCAAAAAACTCATTAATATCAAAGCTGAATAGTTTTGGAAGTAGTTTTTAGTTTGTTTTTAGTTATAGCTATTTTAGGGGGATATCTGTGTGTGCAGGTGACTATTACTGTGCATAATTATTAGGCAACTTAACAAAAAACAAATATATACCCATTTCAATTATTTATTTTTACCAGTGAAACCAATATAACATCTCAACATTCACAAATATACATTTCTGACATTCAAAAACAAAACAAAAACAAATCAGTGACCAATATAGCCACCTTTCTTTGCAAGGACACTCAAAAGCCTGCCATCCATGGATTCTGTCAGTGTTTTGATCTGTTCACCATCAACATTGCGTGCAGCAGCAACCACAGCCTCCCAGACACTGTTCAGAGAGGTGTACTGTTTTCCCTCCTTGTAAATCTCACATTTGATGATGGACCACAGGTTCTCAATGGGGTTCAGATCAGGTGAACAAGGAGGCCATGTCATTAGATTTTCTTCTTTTATACCCTTTCTTGCCAGCCACGCTGTGGAGTACTTGGACGCATGTGATGGAGCATTGTCCTGCATAAAAATCATGTTTTTCTTGAAGGATGCAGACTTCTTCCTGTACCACTGCTTGAAGAAGGTGTCTTCCAGAAACTGGCAGTAGGACTGGGTAAGAGCTTGACTCCATCCTCAACCCGAAAAGGCCCCACAAGCTCATCTTTGATGATACCAGCCCAAACCAGTACTCCACCTCCACCTTGCTGGCGTCTGAGTCGGACTGGAGCTCTCTGCCCTTTACCAATCCAGCCACGGGCCCATCCATCTGGCCCATAAAGACTCACTCTCATTTCATCAGTCCATAAAACCTTAGAAAAATCAGTCTTGAGATATTTCTTGACCCAGTCTTGACGTTTCAGCTTGTGTGTCTTGTTCAGCGGTGGTCGTCTTTCAGCCTTTCTTACCTTGGCCATGTCTCTGAGTATTGCACACCTTGTGCTTTTGGGCACTCCAGTGATGTTGCAGCTCTGAAATATGGCCAAACTGGTGGCAAGTGGCATCTTGGCAGCTGCACACTTGACTTTTCTCAGTTCATGGGCAGTTATTTTGCGCCTTGGTTTTTCCACACACTTCTTGCGACCCTGTTGACTATTTTGAATGAAACGCTTGATTGTTCGATGATCAGGCTTCAGAAGCTTTGCAATTTTAAGAGTGCTGCATCCCTCTGCAAGATATCTCACTATTTTTGACTTTTCTGAGCCTGTCAAGTCCTTCTTTTGACCCATTTTGCCAAAGGAAAGGAAGTTGCCTAATAATTATGCACACCTGATATAGGGTGTTGATGTCATTAGACCACACCCCTTCTCATTACAGAGATGCACATCACCTAATATGCTTAATTGGTAGTAGGCTTTCGAGCCTATACAGCTTGGAGTAAGACAACATGCATAAAGAGGATGATGTGGTCAAAATACTAATTTGCCTAATAATTCTGCACTCCCTGTAGTTTACAAATAATCTATACTATAATCACGTTTGTAACACGTCCGTCGCCGTCGCCAGTTGCGCACGCATCCTCAAAGGAATGTTGGCAGCGCGAGGCAGTCAAAAGAATGTTAGCTGTGTGCGCAGTCAAAAGAATTCACCTAGATGCAGCAAAGCTGCATCAAGGTGGATTCTGAAAATGACAGGGTGGTGAAAGAATCCAACTGCGGGGGATTCTTTCACCACCTTGCCATTTTCGGAATCCACCGGGATGCAGCGAAGGCATTACAAAAAAAAAACTAACCGCCAGCAATAAGTGTTTAAAAAAACAAACTAACCGCTTACAATAAGTATTAATTAAATAAAAACCTAAACACACTCAATAAGTATTAAAAAAAAAAAACCCCGCAATAAGTATTAAAAAAAAAACCTAACCGCCCGTACGAAGTATTAAGAAAAAAATAATAATAACCACCCGCACAAAGTATTAAGAAAAAAACAGAAAACAACTATTTAATAAAATTATTAACCCCTAAATCCGCCAACCCCAACATCGCAAACTACCTAATACATATATTAACCCCTAATTTGCCATTCCCCCACATCGCAAATTAAATAATTTATTAACCCCTAAATGGCCATCCACCACCAACGCAATAAAATTAATTAACATATTAACCCCTAATCTGCCAACCACCCACAACGCCTTAAACCTAATTTACCTATTTACTCCTAAACCGCCAACCCCCACAATGCAAATAACTAATTTAATGACTAAGACCTAATAACCTAACATCCCCTAAATTATCCCCTTAATTACATAAAATAATTAAATACTACATTACAATTAAAATAAAAAATCCTAACAGTACTTTAAGAAAAAAAAAAAACTAAATTAAAAAATCTAACATTACAGAAAATAATTATCCAAAAAAAAAATAAAATAAATAATCCCTATGAAAATAAAAAAGGCCCCCCCAAAATAAAAACACCCCCTATTCCAAAAATAAGCTACCAATAGCCCTTAAAAGGGCCTTTTGTAGGACATTGCCCTAAAGAAATCAGTTATTTTCCTTAAAAAAGTACTAAGTGTCCCCCCTCTAACAGTAAAACCCCCCACCCACCAAACCCCCCAAAATAAAAAAAAACTAACACTAAAAAACCTAAACTACCCATTGCCCCTAAAGAGGCATTTGTATGGGCATTGCCCTTAAAAGGGCATTTAGCTATTTTTCACTGCCCTTAAAAGGGCATTCAGCTCTTTATCAATTGCCCAAAAAAACATAATCTAAAAAAAAAAAATATATATATATATATAAAAAAGCCTATCACTAAGGTCCCAAATAGGTACTCACGTTTTCTGAAGTCCGCCAGAGAAGGTTTTCTTCCAGGCGGGCCCATCATCTTCTATCTTTATCTACAGCGAAGGCGGCACGGCGCAGAGGTGCGGAGCGTTGTTCCCAGATGTGGAGATACTCGGCGGCAGTCCTTGGTGGCATGGAGGCTCTTCTTCATGCGATCATCCGCCGCGCACTGAAAAGTGAATGCAAGGTACCCCATATTTATTGGGGTACCTTGCATTCCTATTGGCTGAAATTTTTTAAATCAGCCAATAGGATGAGAGCTACCAAAATATTATTGACTGATTTGAACAGCCAATAGGATTTCAGTAGCTCTAATTCTATTTGCTGATTTAAACATTTCAGCCAATAGGAATGCAAGGTAACCCAAATTGATTGCGGTACCTTGCATTCAATCTTCGGTTTACGACAGACATCGGATTAAGAGGAGCCTTAATGCTGCCAAGCAACGCTGCCGCTGAGGGCCGCCACCGAAAATCGCCGCCAAGGACTGCCGCCATTGAGGACCACCACTGAGGATCAAGGCATCGGGAAAACAGCTCCTCACCTCTGCCCCATGCCAACTTCACTCCGGATGAAAATCAAAGATGATGAATCCATCTGGAAGAAGATCTTCTCCGTAGGACTTTAGGAACAGTGAGTACCTATTTGGGACTTAGGTTTAGGTTTTTTATTTTAATTTTTGGGGTGTTTTTTTTTAGATTAGGGTGTTTTTGTTCTAGAAAAAGAGCTGCTTGCCCTTTTAATTAGTAAAAAGGTAGTTTAGTTTTTTTTAGAGTTAGTTTTTTTATTTTGGTTTTTTTTGGGGGGGTTTGGTGGGTGTTTTTTTTTAGTATTTTTAGAGGTAAAAGAGCTGTTTAACTTAGGGCAATGCTGTACAAAAGGCCCTTTTAAGAGCTATTGGTAGTTTAGTATTAGATTAGGTGGTGTTTTTATTTTGGGGGGGATTTTTTATTTATAGGGGGTATTAGTTTAGTTTTAAATTTTTTATTTTGGATAGCTTTGTTTATTTTTTTCTGTCATTTTACTTTTTTTATTTTTTGTAAATTTAGCTTGGGGGTTTGTATTTTTTCAACATAGCCTGCCCTCTGGGCAGGCTTATCACCTAGTGCTATATAAAAACAAAACATCATATTAAAAATAAGTAAACACACATAGAAAACCATCACCTCAGGAAATGATTCAGATAGAGCACGCAAGCAACTTTCTATTTCACTCCTATTATCAATTTGTATTCATTCTCTTGCTATCTTTATTTGAAAAAGCAGGAATGTAAACTCAGGAGCAGTTCCCATTTTTGGTTCAGCACCTGGGTAACACTTGCTGATTGGTGACTATCACCTAGATTACGAGTTTTGAGCGCTATAGGGAAAGTAAAGAATGCCACAAAAGTTGTGTTATTTAACCCCTTATAGTGCTGCCATTACAAGTTTAAAAAAAAAACGGCTTGTGCGAGCGATATGGCTGCGTTGAGCTCCATACTGCACACAAAAGCAGCAGTGTTTTGACGTGCTCGTGCACGCTTCCCCCATAGACATCATTGGGGAGAGCCGGCAAAAAAAAAGTCTAACACCTGCGATCACGGAAACAAAAGCTCGGTAACACAGCCCTATTGATGTCTATGGGGAAAAAGAAAATACAGTTTAAACCTAACATAAACCCTACGTCCAAACATCCCTAATCTGCTGCCCCCGACATCGCAGACGCCTGCCTACAGTTATTAACCCCTAATCTGCAGCTCCCTATATTGCCGCCACCTAAATAAAATAATTAACCCCTAATCTGCCGCTCCTGATATCGCTGCCAGTATACTAACATTATTAACCTCTATTCTGCCGCACCCCAACATTGTTGCAACTATATTAAAGTTATTAACCACTATTTCGCTGCTCCTGATATCGCCGCCACCAAAATAAAGCTATTAACCCCTAATCCTCTGGCCTCCCAAATCACTACCACTAAATAAACCTATTAACCACTAAACCGCCAGCCCCCCACATCGCAATAACCTAAATTAAACGTTAGAGTTACGTTAGGTTTAGGGGTTAATATTTAAATTTAGATATAGATAAGATACAGGAGCCAAATACACATTACGTATATACATATGCAAGATCATCTGTACTATATCAAAACTCATAGGATTACTGGGAATGTAAACCGCATATATAGGAAAAATATGTAAAAAACGCACACTCAGTTCCTTTAGGCTACAGCATGATCCGATCAACCGAATCGCAAACAAGTAATGAATAGCAGCCACGGAGTGCATCTGGAAGCACCCACATCCTACAGTCCGGTACGTGGTCACGTGCCTCCTGAAACCAATCAGGTAACAGCATCATGGTAGCCATGGTGATGTAAGTGTTGCGAGCACAGCGATGGGGACAAGAATACTGCAAAGGAATCAAACTATACACAGTCAAAGACTGTACATATTTAAGCTATCACATACCAAAATGGGGCTATCCTAAACAGTGATAAGATCCTATGGGCCAAATTAGCACATAACGCAGCAAATAGGTAAAGAGGGGCGTGTACAGTAAATGCACTACAAACAATATATATATATATATATATATATATATATATATATATATATATATATATATATATATATATATATATATATATAATAAAAAGAAAGCAAAAAACAGCTATACCTTTAACCAGCACTAGCTCTTTAAGCAAATATAAAGTGTGGAAGGCAAAGGCCAATAAGACCGTTCCAGAGACTGAGTATAAGTTTTATAAACCTCCTTTAATTTCCAATATTCAAATTACAAAAGAAATAAAGGCACTGTACACAAACAAAATTATATTAGTAATGTATAACTTCCTCACCATTGAGGACAATGGACCAAAATAAAACCTGTGAAAAAACACACAGATAAAGTCCTGCTAAGGTAGCTACCCAAGCATGTCAGTCGAAGAGGGGTTAATCAGCTGCAGTTTTAAGCCAGACAATGTTAGCAATATATTAAGCAGGTCTTGTTTAGTATGCAGGTTAATATAGCAGTCCCCAAAATAACAAGGTAAAAACCTTTTCCAAATACGGCATTGATGTTAATGAAGTGACTTCCACATGATTGACGGTGGTGTAACCAAATGCAGGATAATGATAAACCAGGTCAGTATATACCGGACGCTAGTGGCTAAACGGTAGGTCTTATATGAGGTTATAGTTCTTTCAGAGTCGTTATAGAGGGCTGTCAGGGATACGGAATAAACTGCTGTCAGGTACCTTACTTGCGGGAGTGACGTCTCACTACCACCGCAATACCGTGTTCTCAGCCGGATTCACCTTGGTAATCTTCCAGTGTATTCACCCTCTCGACTCACGAAAATCCGTTCTGCCTTACCGAGAAGCCAAACAGCGCGTCCAAACACTTCCACACTCACGGAGCTCCAGTGGGCGTGGACAACAAAACAGCTACACGTGTCTCACCCAAACTAGTGTTCTGATTGGGCTTCCTCAGGCTTGTCATGCCTTGTTACGTCAGGTTAGCCTTTTATTAAGACGGATCCCAGGTGAATTAACTCATTCAGTGCCTTAACAAATTCAGCAAAAAAGTTTTCTCTGTGGTCAACCCATATAATCTTTATTAAATGGAGGAATATTAGATAGAGTGGCGGCGATGGCAATCTAATACAAACTATTATTTAATACACAATTGTTTTTCATACATAGTTTATCAAAGATGAGAATGAAACAATATGAAGCAGAATAACTTAATAGTTATTGTACAATATTGTGATGTCTGTTATTTTGTGATATGTATAAAAGTTCAACAAAGATTCATTTAACATAGATCATCAGCAAATCAAGCTCATTATGATTTGCACGATTCAATTCATAAAGAATTATAATAATTTTTACAGTATGCAAGAAAACATAGGACAGTATTCAATCTCAAATATCAACAGATACTTCAATTTATTCAAATGCAACCTTTCCCTAAATTGGATTTGCCATTGTGTATAGGGAGCATTTGTTAAAATAATATTATACAGAGGAGGAGAGGGGAAGAAAAACATAGTTAGAAAGCAAGCGGGTACTCAAAGTAGAAATGGAGCATAATTCAGTTCTTCATTTAACCCTCCTGGCTGGACTGTGTCCAAATTGAATATCCACTTGCACTCTGCCTTTAACAACAGATTACCCCAAACCCACCTCTTTCACCAATACCAATATATTCAGCTCCTATAAATTTCAAGCATTCATCACTGCTATTATGACAATCAGCAAAATGTTGTGCTATGCCACTCGTCTTTTTTGTTAACAATGTCACGTCTATGTTCCTTTATCCTTTCCTAGAACTCTCTATAAGATTTCCCTACATACTGTTTGAGACATGAACATGACAAAACATAGACCACCCCAAAAGTTTTACAAGTAATAAAACCTTTTGTCTTGTGTATTTTGCATTTCCTATCTTCAATTATGTTACCTGTGATCATGAATTTGCACATTTTGCATTTATTGCAATGGTAACTACCATTTTTTGGCTTCATGTTCCCTAACCACATTTTAGAGTCATGATTAATATAGTGGCTATGTACTAGAATGTCTTTCAAAGACTGAGCCTTTCAGGCTGTTAATAGTGGGTAGTCCCCCACCAAGTTGTGTATGTCTTTGTCTCAGGTAAGCAAATGCCAGTGTCTTGAAAGGATGGCCTTCACATCAGACCATTGATTATTATATGTGGTGATCATTCTTATCAGCTGTTCTCCACTTTTTTCATTTGGTTGATAGAGTAAGTTTTTTCTATCTGTTTGGGATGCTCTTTGAAATCCCTTTTTTATCCAATTTTTGCTATAACCTCTCTCTAAAAATCGAGATTTTAAATCATTTGCATGTTTCTTAACAAGGGTTTCATCAGAGCAATTTCTTTTGTGTCGTAAATATTGACCTATGGGAATGCCCTTGATTTGTGTTGTGGGATGGTGACTAGTTGCCTCCAGTAGGGTATTAGCAGCTGTTGGTTTTCGATAACTTTCAGTAAAGTAAATAGTTTTTTTCTAAGACAACTTTTAACAGATTAGTTACAAAAGTGGTGTGATCCTTGTATCTGTACCCTCTCTGTTGAAGGTAGAAGTGTGAGGCCTCGATGCCCAGATCATGGGGTATTGAGGAATATAATGCCTATACATCAATGGTAACAAGTACTGTTTCATCAGAGAGGGTCAGACCATCAAGTTTGGTTAGTACATCAGTTGTATCCTTTAGATAAGAAGGTAAAGTTGTTAAAAAGGGTTGCAGGTTCCAGTCTACATATTTAGCTATATTCTCCAAGAGGCCCCCCTGACCTGATACTATGGGGTGGCCTGGTGGTAGATATTTGTTTTTATGAAGTTTGGGGATTGTGTAGAACGTTGGTATAGTGGGATATTTAACACTAAGGAATTCAAATTCCTTATTATTAATTAAACCATTTTGGAAGGCTTCCCTTAGTATAATTTCTAAGTCATCTTTGTATTGTGAAGTTGGATTTCCCTTGCCACCCTTGTCAGATGGTTTAATTGTAATAGAATGGTCCATTACAAGTTCCCTTAGTGCTTTTTGCTGTATCATAGTCATGGTTCCTGTTACCTGTGATATGTTTAAAGCTTTTAAATCATTTTCTACAACTTTTACAAAGTTAGATACATTTGAAACTGTAGATAGAGCCGGCATGTATTTGGATTTGGCTTTAATGGGGCTAAATCCTATATGAGGATTTTCAGTGACAACATCTATAGGGTCACTTTCCTGAAATAGTTCAATTAAACTTTGTAAGGTTTGTCTCTCTTGCATGTCTAAATCATTACTTGGAGGTTGGTTCATATAAGTTTTTTTTAGGATAATCTTTCGGGCAAAAAGGTTAAGATCTTTCATTATGGTGAATCTGTCCAAATTATTCGTTGGACAAAAATTAAGTCCTTTTGATAGCACCTCAATATGAGAATTATTTAAAGGTTTATTGGACAGGTTCACCACTTTGAAATCAATTTTCTCACTGACTATGTCTATGTGCTCTGTTGGCTGCTTAGTGGATAGCTTTTCTTGGTTTTGTCTTCTTATACTCAGTCTACTTATACTTATGTCTACTTATACTCAGTCTCTGGAACTGTCTTATTGGCCTTTGCCTTCCACACTTTATATTTGCTTAAAGAGCTAGTGTTGGTTAAAGGTATAGCTGTTTTTTGCTTTCTTTTTATTCTTATTTACATTTTTCTTACCTCCGTGCACCGGATGAAAGCTTTACTTTTGTTTCATCCATGCTCAGCAATTAATTACATAGTGTCAAAGCTGGTATAACCCTATTACATTTAATACTAGACTTTAATGTCTTTTCTTTAATACCGTGCTTGACAGGATATAATTTGGAGACCTTGACCGGTTTTTCAGTATCAGAGACTGACTTGGGTTGTGGCGGCGATGGCAAGCTTTAGTGATAGCGAATGGGAGTATGATTTGAATGAAACATTTTCTTTGCAAACGGATACACAAATATTACTTAAAAATTACAATATTTTTCATGATTTTAAATTTTTATAAACAACAATCAATTAAACATTTGAAATTAAAATGGGAAATCAGTAGTGTACGTAGATATCTAGACAATAAAATGATTTCAAGAGGCTTACGTCTCCATAAAAAAGCAGGTACAAATCTAGTTGACCCTCTACTTCCCAATTTTAAAACTGAATGGGAAAAATGTCTGACCGACTGTTCATTTGGTTTAATGAGATTAATAATCAAAGAAAATGAACTTAGAATGGAGAATGCACAGAAGACCTTAGATGAATATACTTTAAATATTGAAAAATGGACAACACATCAGGAATTTAATAAATTAAAAGATCAAGCTAATTCTGAATTTAGGAAGTTACAGGAAGAGATACAATCTAGAAAGAGGAGAAAGTTCCTTAGGGACCATCTAGACTATATTGAGGGAAAAATCTATGATTACAAATATGATTCAGCTACATTTGATTCAGATAAAAAAAGTCAAGATAGGGACAATAGCCAACAAGGTAGATCTAGATTTAGAAGGAGAGGGTGTCTTTTAGAGAAAAAGAAGGTAGAAAAAAGCAAAGAAGAGGAGGCAGAAAACACAGAAAAGGAAGACAAAACCAAGAAAAGCTATCCACTACGCATCCAACAGAGCACCAAGACATAGTCAGTGAGAAAATTGATTTCAAAGTGGTGAACCTGTCCAATAAACCTCTAAATAATTCTCATATTGAGGTGCTATCAAAAGGACTTACTTTTTGTCCAACGAATAATTTGGACAGATTCACCATAATGAAAGATCTTAACCTTTTTGCCCGAAAAATTATCCTAAAAAAACCCATATATGAACAAACCTCCAAGTGATGATTTAGACATGCAAGAGAGACAAACCTTACAAAGTTTAATCGAACTATTTCAGGAAAGTGACCCTATAGATGTTGTCACTGAAAATCCTCATATAGGATTTAGCCCCTTTAAAGCCAAATCCAAATACATGCCGGCTCTATCTACAGTTTCAAATGTATCTAACTTATTAAAAGTTGTAGAAAATGATTTAAAATCTTTAAATATATCACAGGTAACAGGAAACATGACTATGATACAGCAAAAATCACTAAGGGAACTTGTAATGGACCATTCTATTACAATTAAACCATCTGACAAGGGTGGCAATGTAGTGATACTTAACACTACTATGTGACAGAATGCCATAGACAACTATCTTGTAAGATTCAATATGAAAGACTTCCTGGAAATCCAACTTCACAATACAAAGAATACTTAGAAATTATACTAAGGGAAGCCTTCCAAAATGGTTTAATTAATAATAAGGAATTTGAATTCCTTAGTGTTAAATAACCCTCTATACCAACATTCTACACAATCCCCAAACTTCATAAAAACAAATATCTACCACCAGGCCACCCCATAGTATCAGGTCAGGGGGGCCTCTTGGAGAATATAGCTAAATATGTAGACTGGAACCTGCGACCCTTTTAAACAACTTTACCTTCTTATCTAAAGGATACGACTGATGTACTAACCAAACTTGATGGTCTGACCCTCTCTGATGAAACAGTACTTGTTACCATTGATGTAGAGGCATTATATTCCTCAATACCCCATGATTTGGGCATCGAGGCCTCACACTTCTACCTTCAACAGAGAGGGTACAGATACAAGGATCACACCACTTTTGTAACTAATCTGTTAAAAGTTGTCTTAGAAAAAAACTATTTTAAATTTTATTCAAAATTTTATAGACAAATTTTGGGGACAGCCATGGGGGCAAGCTGCGCCCCCACTTATGCCTGTCTCTTTGGGCAAATGGGAATTCTAAAACAATTTTAAATATACCAGAGTGCTTTGAAAATATGGTACTTCTTTGGACAAGATTAATTGACGATGTCTTGATGCTCTGGGAGGGCTCGATGGATCAACTTCATGACTTTTTGAAATATTTGAATACTAATACCAAAAATTTGAAATTTACCTATGAATATAGTTTTCGTGAAATTTCCTTCCTGTTGAAATTAGGTAACACAATTGTTACTGAAAGTTATCGAAAACCAACAGCTGCTAATACCCTACTGGAGGCAACTAGTCACCATCCCACAACACAAATCAAGGGCATTCCCATAGGTCAATATTTACGACACAAAATAAATTGCTCTGATGAAACCCTTGTTAAGAAACATGCAAATGATTTAAAATCTCGATTTTTAGAGAGAGGTTATAGCAAAAATTGGATAAAAAAGGGATTTCAAAGAGCATCCCAAACAGATAGAAAAAACTTACTCTATCAACCAAATGAAAAAAGTGGAGAACAGCTGATAAGAATGATCACCACATATAATAATCAATGGTCTGATGTGAAGGCCATCCTTTCAAGACACTGGCATTTGCTTAACTGAGACAAAGACATACACAACTTGGTGGGGGACTACCCACTATTAACAGCCTGAAAGGCTCAGTCTTTGAAAGACATTCTAGTACATAGCCACTATATTAATCATGACTCTAAAATGTGGTTAGGGAGCATGAAGCCAAAAAATGGTAGTTACCCTTGCAATAAATGCAAAATGTGCAAATTCATGATCACAGGTAACATAATTGAAGATATGAAATGCAAAATACACAAGGCAAAAGGTTTTATTACTTGTAAAACTTTTGGGGTGGTCTATGTTTTGTCATGTTCATGTCCCAAACAGTATGTAGGGAAATCTTATAGAGAGTTCTAGGAAAGGATAAAGGAACATAGACGTGACATTGTTAACAAAAAAGACGGGTGGCATAGCACAACATTTTGCTGATTGTCATAATAGCAGTGATGAATGCTTGAAATTTATAGGAGCTGAATATATTGGTATTGGTGAAAGAGGTGGGTTTGGGATAATCTGTTGTTAAAGGCAGAGTGCAAGTGGATATTCAATTTGGACACAGTCCAGCCAGGAGGGTTAAATGAAGAACTGAATTATGCTCCATTTCTACTTTGAGTACCCGCTTGCTTTCTAACTATGTTTTTCTTCCCCTCTCCTCCTCTGTATAATATTATTTTAACAAATTCCCCCTATACACAATGGCAAAACCAATTTAGGGAAAGGTTGCATTTGAATAAATTGAAGTATCTGTTGATATTTGAGATTGAATACTGTCCTATGTTTTCTTGCATACTGAAAAAATTATTATAATTCTTTATGAATTGAATCGTGCAAATCATAATGAGCTTGATTTGCTGATGATCTATGTTAAATGAATCTTTGTTGAACTTTTATACATATCACAAAATAACAGACATCACAATATTGTACAATAACTATTAAGTTATTCTGCTTCATATTGTTTCATTCTCATCTTTGATAAACTATGTATGAAAAACAATTCTGTATTAAATAATAGTTTGTATTAGATTGCCATCGCCGCCACTCTATCTAATATTCCTCCATTTAATAAAGATTATATGGGTTGACCACAGAGAAAACTTTTTTGCTGAATTTGATAAGGCACTGAATTAGTTAATTCACCTGGGATCCCTCTTAATAAAAGGCTAAACTGACATAATAAGGCATTACAAGCCTGAGGAAGCCCAATCAGAACACTAGTTTGGGTGAAACACATGTAGCTGTTTTGTTGTCCACGCCAACTGGAGCTCCGTGAGTGTGGAAGTGTTTGGACGCGCTGTTTGGCTTCTCGGTAAGGCAGAACGGATATTCTTGAGTTGAGAGGGTGAATACAGTGGAAGATTACTAAGGTGAATCCAGCTGAGAACACGGTATTGCGGTGGTAGTGAGATGTCACTCCCGCAAGTAAGGTACCTGACAGCAGTTTATTCCGTATCCCTGACAAACCTCCATAACGACTCTGTGCGAACTATAACATCATATAAGACCTACCGTTTAGCCACTAGCGTCTGGTGTATACCGACCTGGTTTATCATTATCCTGCATTTGGTTACACCATTGTCAATCATGTGGAAGTCACTTCATTAACATCAATGCCGTATTTGGAAAAGGTTTTTCCTTGTTATTTTGGGGACTGCTATATTAACCTGCATACTAAACAAGACCTGCTTAATATATTGCTAACATTGTCTGGCTTAAAACTGCAGCTGATTAACCCCTCTTCGACTGACATGCTTGGGTAGCTACCTTAGCAGGACTTTATCTGTGTTTTTTTTCACAGGTTTTATTTTGGTCCATTGTCCTCAATGGTGAGGAAGTTATACATTACTAATATAATTTTGTTTGTGTACAGTGCCTTTATTTCTTTTGTAATTTGAATATTGGAAATTAAAGGAGGTTTATAAAACTTATACTATACTATAATTATTAGGCAACTTCCTTTCCTTTGGCAAAATGGGTCAAAAGAAGGACTTGACAGGCTCAGAAAAGTCAAAAATAGTGAGATATCTTGCAGAGGGATGCAGCACTCTTAAAATTGCAAAGCTTCTGAAGCATGATCATCGAACAATCAAGCGTTTCATTCAAAATAGTCAACAGGGTCGCAAGAAGCGTGTGGAAAATCCAAGGCGCAAAATAACTGCCCATGAACTGAGAAAAGTCAAGCGTGCAGCTGCCAAGATGCCACTTGCCACCAGTTTGGCCATATTTCAGAGCTGCAACATCACTGGAGTGCCCAAAAGCACAAGGTGTGCAATACTCAGAGACATGGCCAAGGTAAGAAAGGCTGAAAGACGACCACCACTGAACAAGACACACAAGCTGAAACGTCAAGACTGGGCCAAGAAATATCTCAAGACTGCTTTTTCTAAGGTTTTATGGACTCATGAAATGAGAGTGAGTCTTGATGGGCCAGAAGGATCTGCCCGTGGCTGGATTGGTAAAGGGCAGAGAGCTCCAGTCCGACTCAGACGCCAGAAAGGTGGAGGTGGAGTACTGGTTTTGGCTGGTATCATCAAAAATGAGCTTGTGGGGCCTTTTCGGGTTGAGGATGGAGTCAAGCTCAACTCCCAGTCCTACTGCCAGATTCTGGAAGACACCTTCTTCAAGCAGTGGTACAGGAAGAAGTCTGCATCCTTCAAGAAAAACATGATTTACATGCAGGACAATGCTCCATCACACGCGTCCAAGTACTCCACAGCGTGGCTGGCAAGAAAGGGTATAAAAGAAGAAAATCTAATGACATGGCCTCCTTGTTCATCTGATCTGAACCTCATTGAGAACCTGTGGTCCATCATCAAATGTGAGATTTACAAGGAGGGAAAACAGTACACCTCTCTGAACAGTGTCTGGGAGGCTGTGGTTGCTGCTGCACGCAATGTTGATGGTGAACAGATCAAAACACTGACAGAATCCATGGATGGCAGGCTTTTGAGTGTCCTTGCAAAGAAAGGTGGCTATATTGGTCACTGATTTGTTTTTGTTTTGTTTTTGAATGTCAGAAATGTATATTTGTGAATGTAGAGATGTTATATTGGTTTCACTGGTAAAAATAAATAATTGAAATGGGTATATATTTGTGTTTTGTTAAGTTGCCTAATAATTATGCACAGTAATAGTCACCTGCACACACAGATATCCCCCTAAAATAGCTATAACTAAAAAACAAACTAAAAACTACTTCCAAAACTATTCAGCTTTGATATTAATGAGTTTTTTGGGTTCATTGAGAACATGGTTGTTGTTCAATAATAAAATTAATCCTCAAAAATACAACTTGCCTAATAATTCTGCACTCCCTGTACAGAGTAACCAGGACATTTAGAACACGGCATGTTGTAAATATAGTGCCAATGTAGAGGTGGATTTAAACCAAAATGCAGGACACAACAGCACAAGGACCATATCTAGGAGTTAAAAAATGAGACGGTCATTATTATTGACTCTCATCTTAGGACCATTATAGTCCATTTGTGTATCAAGATATGTAGAGCCTTGTGAACAAAAACATTCTACAGGAAGCAATGCCAATCAAACATAGTATTTAATCCACTGGGCTGTAAGGTGTTGAGTCGGTGGATCCATCTCGCCTCTACCTGTAATAGTGTCCTATTTCTATCCCCACCCCGTTTCAAGGGGGGGACATGATCAATCAGGACAAAGTGAAGATCATTTACACCATGTCCAGCCTCCAAAAAGTGTCTCGCCACTGGCTGGTCACTTTTTCAGTTCTTTATAGCACTCCTAATGGCAGACCTGTGATTGGCAAAGTGCACCCTGGCATCGTCTGAGGTCTTGCCCACTAGAACCAACCACACCTACAGTTCAACATAAATGCTACATGTGTGGTAGTGCAGGTCATGAAATGTCTGATAGTTCACCGGTACACAGTCACTTACATCACTATAGCTACCATGATGCCGTTACCTGACTGGTTTCAGGAGGCAAGTGACCATGATGTGTCTGTAGGATGCAGTGTCTCCCGACTGTAGGATGCAGTGTCTCCCGTTGCATGCTGCGGCTCCTATGCATTACTTGTTTGCGATTCGGTTGATCGGATCATGCTTTAGCCTTAAGGAAGTGAATGTGCGTTTCTTACATATGTTTCTTATATATGCCGCTTACATGCCCAGTCATCCTATGAGCTTTGATTATAGTACAGATGATCTTGCATATTTATATACATAATGTGTATTTGGCTCCTGTATCTTATCTATATCTGTGTTCTGTGTTATTCTCTCCTTCTTTCTTTAAATAGTCACTGTTCACAATAGATCACTGATTAATGATAGGCTCAGACAGCTCTCATTATAAATCACATGAAGGTTTTGTTTATTCTGTGACTAAGTGGTCACCATAGCATCCGTTTGGCGGTCTTTTTGTCCAAATTGGGGGGTGGGGTTTATTTTAAGAATTGCTATAAGTTTGTATCACTTTGTGCATTCTGTGTCTGAGGAAGGGGATACTTTGTCCCTGAAACGTCACTTTTCACAGTAAAAATTTTACTTGATTGGAAAGACCAGTGAGTGCAAGTTTTTGTTTGTTGCTATAAAAATATAGATATATGTTTATATGTGTATTTATATGTGTATATATGTATTTACAGACATATATACACATAAATACATATGAACACATATATAGACATATACAGAAGTGCATTGGAGCCCTTTGCAGATAAGAAGATGAAAACATGTAAAAGCATATGTATGCAATATTCATTTTTAATAAAGTGTTATATTGTGCATTTACTGTAAACATTTTACATTCCTATGTTCTGCAGATAGCAGAATATGTTCTATGTATTTTAAAATAGATATTCCTATATATAGCTATATATAGCTGTATATATCTATACCTGTATATATTCATGTATAAATTTAGATCTAAATATATATTTGTGTGGAGGGGGGTCATATATATATATAGAAATATGTATTTATGAATAAATAGAAATTTTTTTTTGCTCCATTGACTTGTATACATGAATATTCTAAGTTCAGTCTTTTTACGTTCGTTGGAGTGCAAGCGAAAACATTTTACTTTCAACTTATAATACGCGTACAACCCAGTGAGTGCAAAAAGCTTAGTTCAAGCTCAGTTAATGCTTGAGTGGGAGCGTTAAATAATAAATAATGAGACCCTTTATATGTCAGAGATTGTGGACTAATAAAAAAATAAGAAAACACAAACCAATAAACGACTCCCAAATGATCACTCAATTGAGCAGAATAATGACAACACAGCTCACATGAGTTACATAAGTGCAGTAAAGAATAAGGAGCCATAAAACTCAACATTGAAATGCTCTTGAATTTATTTTACTTTAGAAAATAAGCTTTTCTTTAGAATACACATGGTTTGAGTAAGGTCTACAGGGCATATGTACATATGCTCTGTGCACAGTAGAATCCATCACTGAATCATTCATAACTTTTATTAGAAGCATATTTCCTAATTCATATGTATTGAAATAAAAATGTTTTTATTCAAAATTGAAATGCATCCATCCATATGCATTTCAATTTTATGTCATTTTGAAGATAAATCTTTATTAGTAAATGTATTAAGATGTTATACAGAGACCAGTTTAATAAACAGCTAAGTGCAATGAAACATCTGGAGCTAGATTACAAGTGGAACGCAAAATTATTGCGCACCCGCAAAAGGGCAAATCTTCCCATTTGCGGGTGTACGATAATATTTTGCATATGGGGGATAATTAATCAGCCATTATAAGTGGCTAGTTATTGCTAAATGTGCCCCAAATAACCCCAAAATACTGTGTAGTGTATTTTATTAAAAAATAAAGATAGTAGCATCTTTATTTTTTAATAACATAACTGCACTAGGTAGTATTTGGGGGGTAAAGTGTTTTATATATATATATATATATATATATATATCTATCAGAAGAGAGAGAACTTTTGTTCTATCTCAGGACTGCTGTTCTCTCTCTTCTGATATATATTTATATATATGAATATGCTTATATACATATGTATTAATGTGTTAATATGTGTGTATATACACATATTAATACATAGATATATATGTATATAAGCAAACACATATATATTTAAATTTGCTGCTATTGCTGCGCTACTTAACCCCTTCGCTGCGCTTAGGTTCCCTTTGGAGCCTATGGAAGCACGGTCTTGTGAGTGCAATGCTTCCCACCAATGCGAACACGAGCTTGCGTTCACATTGCTGACAACTTGTAATACATTAGCGTACGCTGGTATTACACAGTGGAGTGCAAAGATCACTTTCATGAAAGCGATCTTTAGACCTCCACTTGTAATCTGGCCCCTAATGTTTTTATTAATCTTACAGGGATGAAGCGTCAGCTGTATCTGAAGTACTGTGCATTTCAAATACCACTGAGAACATTTTAGCACATTGGCCAAACATTACATCAGCTGCCCCCCTCTGCCAGTTCCTACGCCGGCTCTCTATACACTGTAGAATGCAATTCAAAATATTAACCCTAACCTAACAACCTCACTCCCAAATATATTTCCCCACCTCCAAAGACTCCCTGGCCCACCCTCCTCGATCAACCTCTGACCTACATCTCTGCACTCCAATTATTTCTTCCCTCTCTCACCTTCAAAACTTCTCACGTGCTGCTCCTGTCCTCTGGAACTCCCTATCCTGTCTCAAACCTTGTATAGATTCAGCCAACTCTCCTAGAACAGATTTCCATCCTAACCAAAGTAAAACCTTAAAGGTCTTGCCTCGTTGCTGCAATTACAATCTAGGTGATGTTACCTCAAACCTTATGTCTCTGCTTCAACAACCTGCAGATTGTAAGCTCTTCAGAGCAGGGCCCTCTTTATCCAGTACTTGCTTTGTTTAGTCTGCTATGTATTTGCATCTTATCATTAATCTTTGTCATTATATACCCTACTATTGTACTGCTGAATTTTGCTGAGCGATATACATAATAATAATAGGACACTTGCATGTGCATTTGTCTTAAAGGTGCAAGAAACCTTTTTTTTTCATGATTCTGATAAAGCGTACAATTTTAAACAACTTTTTAATTTACTTCTATTATCTAATTTGCTTTGTTCTATTTGTATCCTTTGTTGAAAGGCATACCTAGGTAGGCTCAAGAGTTAGATACTGATTGGTGGCTGAACATATATGCCTCTTGTCATTGGCTTACCAAAGTGTTCAGCTAGTTCCCAGTATTGCATTGTTGCCCCTTCAACTATGGATACCAAGAGAATGAAGCAAAATTGATAACAGAAGTAAATTGAAATGTTGTGTAAAATTGCTCTAGCTGATTCATGAAAGAAACAAATTGTGTTTCATGTCCCTTTTAATGAATGTTTTGGTTTCTCTGTTGATTTTACACATGATGTCAAAAGCAGTAGAAAGCAAACAAATGTAGCTGCACATGGTCAGTGCCCATATTGGCAGTGGAGGATTAAAGGGACAGTAAATGGGATACTAAACCCAAATTTTTTCTTTCATGATTCAGGTAGAGCATGCCATTTTAAGCAACTTTTTAATTTACTCCTATTATCATTTTTTCTTCATTCTCTTCCTATCTTTATTTAAAAAGTAAGAATGTAACCTTAGGATCTGGTTCATTTTTGGTTCAGCACCTGCGTTGTGCTTGCTGATTGGTGGGTAAATGTAACCACTAATCAGCAAACGCTATCCAGGGTTCTGAACCAAGATGGGCTTTAAGGTTCTATACAAGTGCACTATAATAAGTTTTTTTTTTTTACTTTTATATTAAATACCTCTTTAAATATAATTTAAAACACATTATTTCAAAATTAATTTACCTCTGTATTTTCTCTATTACATCAGCCCCTGTTCCAACACCCCTCCCCCAATTGCAGAAGCTTTTCTTCATATAATCAGCAGCAAGTGGTTCAGCCAACCCAAAGACAAATATTTGCCTCAATTGGTTTCCTTAAAGGGATACTGAACCCAAATTTTTGCTTTCATGATTCGGATAGAGCATGCAATTTTAAGTAACTTTCAAATTTACTTCTGTTATCAATTTTTCTTCGTTCTCTTGATATCGTTATTTGAAAAAGAAGGCATCTAAGCTAAGGAGCCAGCAAATTTGTGGCTCAGAACCATGGACAGCATTTGTTTATTGGTGCTGTCCAATCAGCAAGGACAACCCAGGTTGTTCACCAAAAATGGGCCGGCATCAAAACTTAAATTCTTGCTTTTCAAATAAACATACCAAGAGATGAAGAAAATTTGATAATAGGAGTACATTAGAAAGTTGCTTAAAATTGCATGTTCTGGGGCGTGTCCTAGCAGCGGCCATGACAGGTCGCATTATCTGAAGCTCGTTAAGGATCTGCAATAATTTGCCAAATTACATCAGCTGAGGACATAGCCGAAGAAATCTATTCTATGCTTAATTAAGTGCATCTCTACTCGATTCCGGACAACTGCGGCCTACCTGTATGAGCGTGGCACTTCCCCTCCCCCGACCATCTGGGTTAAGTGGTCACTTACAGAGACTAAAAGGAAGCTTTAAGATACAATCCCATATTATTCCGCTGTCGATCTCATACTTGCCCTGAGGGACGGGTATGGAACGGGTAACTGGAGTGACATGGAGGGCCTTGGAGGAACTATTAAAGGACCATTTACGCCAGATTGGAGAACCGC
The DNA here is from genome assembly GCF_027579735.1 of Bombina bombina. Classification (NCBI taxonomy): domain Eukaryota; kingdom Metazoa; phylum Chordata; class Amphibia; order Anura; family Bombinatoridae; genus Bombina; species Bombina bombina. The sequence continues at coordinate 1,196,669,789 of NC_069501.1, read as the reverse complement.
ATAGACTCAATAATTCGGAGTTGCAACCTCTCGGAAGGAGCGCACGTTGAGAGCTGTGGCTCTGTAGAAGCAGTCTCCCATTCTACGGCAAACGCTTTGCTCCCCACTGATGTCACAGAGGAACGGCTGATTGTTCAGGCCATAGCACACACTGGGCAAGCCCACAGCAAGGCGATATTCCTGTCACGCAGGGTAACTGGTGTCTCAGTTGCAGCGGGACCCGTTCAACAAGCAGAGCATCACAGATTTACAAATTGGTCGGATCAAGAGAAACCTCAGAGACCTACGACAAAAAGTGGACCCTGGGGACAGTGTATCTCTATGCTCCAGTGGCAGCTGAAGTCGCTATACCCGTGGTATTTCATTGATCTGCATTGCTCACAAAATTGCATGAGGGCCCTACTCCCAAAGAGAGGTTGGATTGTTAAACTGGTCGCAGACATTGTGAAAACTGGAGTTGGCTGAGTATGTGAACTGTGTGGGGGCATATATGACACACTATCAAGTGACTGTGGCTGCTCTCATATAATGTGAAATAACACAATTTATTGTGCTCCACTGTTTTTCCTTGGACTATCTCGTAGATGGACACAAAATATGTTCTCCCACTAAACATATTACACCTCGCCCTTATTCTGCTATATGGCGACTCTTTTGTCTGATGGGACATTCCCCTATGTGCTAATGAGGAAAAATTATTTACGATGTGAACCCCTGAGATTTTGACCAGCTGTTGTTTTCCCTTACCTATTATTCCCTAAAGTCTCCCAATGTTTTTTATCTTGTGTGCATCATATAGGGAAGCCAATGTATAAGTTAACTAAACATTCTAAGCTTTGGCTTACCTATTTGTATGGGGGATATATAAATATATAAATGTATATAGCGAACTGTGAACCCTATAAGCTCTCGCAGTGATTCAGTGGCTTATTTATGGTGTCAGGGAAAGTAGCATAGATTAAGTTCATCCTTGGGGGTTACAGTTCACAGATAAGCAGATTGCAGACACCTATATTTATGTTTACTTATTACTATTAGCCTAGAGGCACTACTGATATAAATGGTGCTTGGGGGCATTTACAGTACGTTAGTATCATTACCCACAATATGCAAGATGATACCTTATGAAGGCTTGAAAAAGTCATATATGTGTATGTACAGCATGTGCATAAGCTAGTTCATTGCTAATTCTGTACCGAGAATTTTTGAATATTTATTTTCACTATTCATGTGCTCCCCTAGAAAACTGAGTGTGTATGTATGTGTATGTAGATCCCTTAAAGTGTCATTATATACTGAGTTCTGAACCTTATGGCTCTTAAGAGGTTACTTCCTGTAGGTGCTCTTTGGAAGCAGCTATTTCTCTAATCTAATATAAAAATGGGAGTAAATGTTTTAGAAATGGTGTTTGAGACTATAATTGGGAGACCATGTATATAGAATCTTACTAGTTACTTCTGATATGAGAATAGATAACCACTGATCCCAGTACCCTTAAAAACTCTATTATGGATCCTTTGTAAATTATCAGCCCTGGATTCGCCCCCCTCTTTCCCTCTTCACCCCCCCTCTCTCCCCCCTCTCTCCCTTTTCCCCCCCCCTCCCCCTTCTTCCCCCTCTTTTTCACCTCTCTCCCTCCCCCCCTCTCCCTCTTCCCCCCTCTCTCTCTCTCTTTTCCCCTCTCCCTCTCCCCCCCTCCCCCACCTACCCCCCTCTTTCCCTCCCCCCCCCCCTTTTTTTTTTCTCCCCCTCTCCCCCACCTCTATCTCTTCCCCCCTCTCCCTCTTTTTTCCCCCCTCTCCCAAGTATGTGGTAAGGGATAAATATCTTATCCTCCACATTCCAATTTGGCAGAGTTGTATTGTCTCTGCCCTACCCGTGGAGCCTTGTTCGAGTGTGTCTCGGCATGATTGTAAGAATGGCTCTTCGGCAATTTACTATGGCCTAGATTTGGAGTTTTGTCGGTAACGACACGCGTAGCTAACGCCAGCTTTTTTCTGGCCACACCATAAAAATAACTCTGGTATTGAGAGTCCACAAAAAGGCTGCGTTAGGCTCCAAAAAAGGAGCGTAGAGCATTTTTAACGCAGCTTCAACTCTCGATACCAGAGTTGCTTACGCAAGCGGCCAGCCTCAAAAACGTGCTTGTGCACGATTCCCCCATAGGAAACAATGGGGCTCTTTGAGCTGAAAAAAAACCTAACACCTGCAAAAAAGCCGCGTTCAGCTCTTAACGATCTTATACTGATACTGATAAGAATGATCACCACATATAATGATCAATGGTCTGATGTGAAGGCCATCCTTTCAAGACACTGGCATTTGCTTACCTGAGACAAAGACATACACAACTTGGTGGGGGACTACCCACTATTAACAGCCAGGAAGGCTCAGTCTTTGAAAGACATTCTAGTACATAGCCACTATATTAATCATGACTCTAAAATGTGGTTAGGGAGCATGAAGCCAAAAAATGGTAGTTACCCTTGCAATAAATGCAAAATGTGCAAATTCATGATCACAGGTAACATAATTGAAGATAGGAAATGCAAAATACACAAGACAAAAGGTTTTATTACTTGTAAAACTTTTGGGGTGGTCTATGTTTTGTCATGTTCATGTCCCAAACAGTATGTAGGGAAATCTTATAGAGAGTTCTAGGAAAGGATAAAGGAACATAGACGTGACATTGTTAACAAAAAAAGACGGGTGGCATAGCACAACATTTTGCTGATTGTCATAATAGCAGTGATGAATGCTTGAAATTTATAGGAGCTGAATATATTGGTATTGGTGAAAGAGGTGGGTTTGGGGTAATCTGTTGTTAAAGGCAGAGTGCAAGTGGATATTCAATTTGGACACAGTCCAGCCAGGAGGGTTAAATGAAGAACTGAATTATGCTCCATTTCTACTTTGAGTACCCGCTTGCTTTCTAACTATGTTTTTCTTCCCCTCTCCTCCTCTGTATAATATTATTTTAACAAATGCTCCCTATACACAATGGCAAATCCAATTTAGGGAAAGGTTGCATTTGAATAAATTGAAGTATCTGTTGATATTTGAGATTGAATACTGTCCTATGTTTTCTTGCATAATGTAAAAATTATTATAATTCTTTATGAATTGAATTGTGCAAATCATAATGAGCTTGATTTGCTGATGATCTATGTTAAATGAATCTTTGTTGAACTTTTATACATATCACAAAATAACAGACATCACAATATTGTACAATAACTATTGTTATTCTGCTTCATATTGTTTCATTCTCATCTTTGATAAACTATGTATGAAAAACAATTCTGTATTAAATAATAGTTTGTATTAGATTGCCATCGCCGCCACTCTATCTAATATTCCTCCATTTAATAAAGATTATATGGGTTGACCACAGAGAAAACTTTTTTGCTGAATTTGATAAGGCACTGAATTAGTTAATTCACCTGGGATCCCTCTTAATAAAAGGCTAAACTGACATAACAAGGCATGACAAGCCTGAGGAAGCCCAATCAGAACACTAGTTTGGGTGAAACACATGTAGCTGTTTTGTTGTCCACGCCAACTGGAGCTCCATGAGTGTAGAAGTGTTTGGACGCGCTGTTTGGCTTCTCGGTAAGGCAGAACGGATTTTCTTGAGTTGAGAGGGTGAATACAGTGGAAGATTACTAAGGTGAATCCAGCTGAGAACACGGTATTGCGGTGGTAGTGAGATGTCACTCCCGCAAGTAAGGTACCTGACAGCAGTTTATTCCGTATCCCTGACAACCCTCCATAACGACTCTGTGCGAACTATAACATCATATAAGACCTACCTACCACTAGCGTCTGGTGTATACTGACCTGGTTTATCATTATCCTGCATTTGGTTACACCACCGTCAATCATGTGGAAGTCACTTCATTAACATCAATGCCGTATTTGGAAAAGGTTTTTCCTTGTTATTTTGGGGACTGCTATATTAACCTGCATACTAAACAAGACCTGCTTAATATATTGCTAACATTGTCTGGCTTAAAACTGCAGCTGATTAACCCCTCTTCGACTGACATGCTTGGGTAGCTACCTTAGCAGGACTTTATCTGTGTTTTTTTTCACAGGTTTTATTTTGGTCCATTGTCCTCAATGGTGAGGAAGTTATACATTACTAATATAATTTTGTTTGTGTACAGTGCCTTTATTTCTTTTGTAATTTGAATATTGGAAATTAAAGGAGGTTTATAAAACTTATACTCAGTCTCTGGAACGGTCTCATTGGCCTTTGCCTTCCACACTTTATATTTGCTTAAAGAGCTAGTGTTGGTTAAAGGTATAGCTGTTTTTTGCTTTCTTTTTATTCTTATTTAAATTTTTCTTACCTCCGTGCACTGGATGAAAGCTTTACTTTTGTTTCGTCTGTGCTCAGCAATTAATTACATTGTGTCAAAGCTGGTATAACCCTATTATATATATATATATATATATATATATATATATATATATATATATATATATATATATATATATAACATGTCCCAAAAAAACTCATCTTAGGACCATTATAGTCCATTTGTGTATCAAGATATGTAGAGCCTTGTGAACAAAAACATTCTACAGGAAGCAATGTCAATCAAACATAGTATTTAATCCACTGGGCTGTAAGGTGTTGAGTCGGTGGATCCATCTCGCCTCTACCTGTAATAGTGTCCTATTTCTATCCCCACAACGTTTCAAGGGGGGGACATGATCAATCAGGACAAAGTGAAGATCATTTACACCATGTCCAGCCTCCAAAAAGTGTCTCGCCACTGGCTGGTCACTTTTTCAGTTCTTTATAGCACTCCTAATGGCAGACCTGTGATTGGCAAAGTGCACCCTGGCATCGTCTGAGGTCTTGCCCACTAGAACCAACCACACCTACAGTTCAACATAAATGCTACATGTGTGGTAGTGCAGGTCATGAAATGCCTGATAGTTCACCGGTACACAGTCACTTACATCACTATAGCTACCATGATGCCGTTACCTGACTGGTTTCAGGAGGCAAGTGACCATGATGTGTCTGTAGGATGCAGTGTCTCCCGACTGTAGGATGCAGTGTCTCCCGTTGCATGCTGCGGCTCCTATGCATTACTTGTTTGCGATTCGGTTGATCGGATCATGCTTTAGCCTTAAGGAAGTGAATGTGCGTTTCTTACATATGTTTCTTATATATGCCGCTTACATGCCCAGTCATCCTATGAGCTTTGATTATAGTACAGATGATCTTGCATATTTATATACATAATGTGTATTTGGCTCCTGTATCTTATCTATATCTGTGTTCTGTGTTATTCTCTCCTTCTTTCTTTAAATAGTCACTGTTCACAATAGATCACTGATTGATGATAGGCTCAGACAGCTCTCATTATAAATCACATGAAGGTTTTGTTTATTCTGTGACTAAGTGGTCACCATAGCGTCCGTTTGGCGGTCTTTTTGTCCAAATTGGGGGGTGGGGTTTATTTTAAGAATTGCTATAAGTTTGTATCACTTTGTGCATTCTGTGTCTGAGGAAGGGGATACTTTGTCCCTGAAACGTCACTTTTCACAGTAAAAATTTTACTTGATTGGAAAGACCAGTGAGTGCAAGTTTTTGTTTGTTGCTATAAAAATATAGATATATGTTTATATGTGTATTTATATGTGTATATATGTATTTACAGACATATATACACATAAATACATATGAACACATATATAGACATATACAGAAGTGCATTGGAGCCCTTTGCAGATAAGAAGATGAAAACATGTAAAAGCATATGTATGCAATATTCATTTTTAATAAAGTGTTATATTGTGCATTTACTGTAAACATTTTACATTCCTATGTTCTGCAGATAGCAGAATATGTTCTATGTATTTTAAAATAGATATTCCTATATATAGCTATATATAGCTGTATATATCTATACCTGTATATATTCATGTATAAATTTAGATCTAAATATATATTTGTGTGGAGGGGGGTCATATATATATATATATATATATATATATAGAAATATGTATTTATGAATAAATAGAACATTTTTTTACTCCATTGACTTGTATACATGAATATTCTAAGTTCAGTCTTTTTACGTTCGTTGGAGTGCAAGCGAAAACATTTTACTTTCAACTTATAATACGCGTACAACCCAGTGAGTGCAAAAAGCTTAGTTCAAGCTCAGTTAATGCTTGAGTGGGAGCGTTAAATAATAAATAATGAGACCCTTTATATGTCAGAGATTGTGGACTAATAAAAAAATAAGAAAACACAAACCAATAAACGACTCCCAAATGATCACTCAATTGAGCAGAATAATGACAACACAGCTCACATGAGTTACATAAGTGCAGTAAAGAATAAGGAGCCATAAAACTCAACATTGAAATGCTCTTGAATTTATTTTACTTTAGAAAATAAGCTTTTCTTTAGAATACACATGGTTTGAGTAAGGTTTACAGGGCATATGTACATATGCTCTGTGCACAGTAGAATCCATCACTGAATCATTCATAACTTTTATTAGAAGCATATTTCCTAATTCATATGTATTGAAATAAAAATGTTTTTATTCAAAATTGAAATGCATCCATCCATATGCATTTCAATTTTATGTCATTTTGAAGATAAATCTTTATTAGTAAATGTATTAAGATGTTATACAGAGACCAGTTTAATAAACAGCTAAGTGCAATGAAACATCTGGAGCTAGATTACAAGTGGAACGCTAAATTATTGCGCACCCGCAAAAGGGCAAATCTGCCCATTTGCGGGTGTACGATAATATTTTGCATATGGGGGATAATTAATCAGCCATTATAAGTGGCTAGTTATTGCTAAATGTGCCCCAAATAACCCCAAAATACTGTGTAGTGTATTTTATTAAAAAATAAAGATAGTAGCATCTTTATTTTTTAATAAAATAACTGCACTAGGTAGTATTTGGGGGGTAAAGTGTTATATATATATATATCAGAAGAGAGAGAACTTTTGTTCTATCTCAGGACTGCTGTTCTCTCTCTTCTGATATATATTTATATATATGAATATGCTTATATACATAAGTATTAATGTGTTAATATGTGTGTATATACACATATTAATACATAGATATATATGTATATAAGCAAACACATATATATTTAAATTTGCTGCTATTGCTGCGCTACTTAACCCCTTCGCTGCGCTTAGGTTCCCTTTGGAGCCTATGGAAGCACGGTCTCGTGAGTGCAATGCTTCCCACCAATGCGAACACGAGCTTGCGTTCACATTGCTGACAACTTGTAATACATTAGCGTACGCTGGTATTCCACAGTGGAGTGCAAAGATCACTTTCATGAAAGCGATCTTTAGACCTCCACTTGTAATCTGGCCCCTAATGTTTTTATTAATCTTACAGGGATGAAGCGTCAGCTGTATCTGAAGTACTGTGCATTTCAAATACCACTGAGAACATTTTAGCACATTGGCCAAACATTACATCAGCTGCCCCCCTCTGCCAGTTCCTACGCCGGCTCTCTATACACTGTAGAATGCAATTCAAAATATTAACCCTAACCTAACAACCTCACTCCCAAATATATTTCCCCACCTCCAAAGACTCCCTGGCCCACCCTCCTCGATCAACCTCTGACCTACATCTCTGCACTCCAATTATTTCTTCCCTCTCTCACCTTCAAAACTTCTCACGTACTGCTCCTGTCCTCTGGAACTCCCTATCCTGTCTCAAACCTTGTACAGATTCAGACAACTCTCCTAGAACTGATTTCCATCCTAACCAAAGTAAAACCTTAAAGGTCTTGCCTCGTTGCTGCAATTACAATCTAGGTGATGTTACCTCAAACCTTATGTCTCTGCTTCATCAACCTGCAGATTGTAAGCTCTTCAGAGCAGGGCCCTCTTTATCCAGTACTTGCTATGTATTTGCATCTTATCACTAATCTTTGTCATTATATACCCTACTATTGTACTGCTGAATTTTGCTGAGCGATATACATAATAATAATAGGACACTTGCATGTGCATTTGTCTTAAAGGTGCAAGAAACCTTTTTTTTCATGATTCTGATAAAGCGTACAATTTTAAACAACTTTTTAATTTACTTCTATTATCTAATTTGCTTTGTTCTATTTGTATCCTTTGTTGAAAGGCATACATAGGTAGGCTCAAGAGCTAGATACTGATTGGTGGCTGAACATATATGCCTCTTGTCATTGGCTTACCAAAGTGTTCAGCTAGTTCCCAGTATTGCATTGTTGCCCCTTCAACTATGGATACCAAGAGAATGAAGCAAAATTGATAACAGAAGTAAATTGAAATGTTGTGTAAAATTGCTCTAGCTGATTCATGAAAGAAACAAATTGTGTTTCATGTCCCTTTTAATGAATGCTTTGGTTTCTCTGTTGATTTTACACATGATGTCAAAAGCAGTAGAAAGCAAACAAATGTAGCTGCACATGGTCAGTGACCATATTGGCAGTGGAGGATTAAAGGGACAGTAAATGGGATACTAAACCCAAATTTTTTCTTTCATGATTCAGGTAGAGCATGCCATTTTAAGCAACTTTTTAATTTACTCCTATTATCATTTTTTCTTCATTCTCTTCCTATCTTTATTTAAAAAGTAAGAATGTAACCTTAGGATCTGGTTCATTTTTGGTTCAGCACCTGCGTTGTGCTTGCTGATTGGTGGGTAAATGTAACCACCAATCAGCAAACGCTATCCAGGGTTCTGAACCAAGATGGGCTTTAAGGTTCTATACAAGTGCACTATAATAAGTTTTTTTTTTTACTTTTATATTAAATACCTCTTTAAATATAATTTAAAACACATTATTTCAAAATTAATTTACCTCTGTATTTTCTCTATTACATCAGCCCCTGTTCCAACACCCCTCCCCCAATTGCAGAAGCTTTTCTTCATATAATCAGCAGCAAGTGGTTCAGCCAACCCAAAGACAAATATTTGCCTCAATTGGTTTCCTTAAAGGGATACTGAACCCAAATTTTTTCTTTCATGATTCGGATAGAGCATGCAATTTTAAGAAACTTTCTAATTTACTTCTGTTATCAATTTTTCTTCGTTCTCTTGATATCGTTATTTGAAAAAGAAGGCATCTAAGCTAAGGAGCCAGCAAATTTGTGGCTCAGAACCATGGACAGCATTTGTTTATTGGTGCTGTCCAATCAGCAAGGACAACCCAGGTTGTTCACCAAAAATGGGCCGGCATCAAAACTTAAATTCTTGCTTTTCAAATAAACATACCAAGAGATGAAGAAAATTTGATAATAGGAGTACATTAGAAAGTTGCTTAAAATTGCATGTTCTGGGGCGTGTCCTAGCAGCGGCCATGACAGGTCACATTATCTGAAGCTCGTTAAAGATCTGCAATAATTTGCCAAATTACATCAGCTGAGGACATAATCTACAGCACAAGCTCTTCTTAAAAGACGCATGAGCTCAGGACAAGCCGAAGAAATCTATTCTATGCTTAATTAAGTGCATCTCTACTCGATTCCGGACAACTGCGGCCTACCTGTATGAGCGTGGCACTTCCCCCCCCCCGACCATCTGGGTTAAGTGGTCACTTACAGAGACTAAAAGGAAGCTTTAAGATACAATCCCATATTATTCCGCTGTCGATCTCATACTAGCCCTGAGGGACGGGTATGGAATGGGTAACTGGAGTGACATGGAGGGCCTTGGAGGAACTATTAAAGGACCATTTACGCCAGATTGGAGAACCGCATAGACTCAATAATTCGGAGTTGCAACCTCTCGGAAGGAGCGCACGTTGAGAGCTGTGGCTCTGTAGAAGCAGTCTCCCATTCTAGGGCAAACGCTTTGCTCCCCACTGATGTCACAGAGGAACGGCTGATTGTTCAGGCCATAGCGCACACTGGGCAAGCCCAGAGCAAGGCGATATTCCTGTCACGCAGGGTAACTGGCGTCTCAGTTGCAGCGGGACCCGTTCAACAAGCAGAGCATCACAGATTTACAAATTGGTCGGATCAAGAGAAACCTCAGAGACCTACGACAAAAAGTGGACCCTGGGGACCGTCTATCTCTATGCTCCAGTGGCAGCTGAAGTCACTATACCCGTGGTATTTCATTGATCTGCATTGCTCACAAAATTGCATGAGGGCCCTACTCCCAAAGAGAGGTTGGATTGTTAAACTGGTCGCAGACATTGTGAAAACTGGAGTTGACTGAGTATGTGAACTGTGTGGGGGCATATATGACACACTATCAAGTGACTGTGGCTGCTCTCATATAATGTGAAATAACACAATTTATTGTGCTCCACTGTTTTTCCTTGGACTATCTCGTAGATGGACACAAAATATGTTCTCCCACTAAACATATTACACCTCGCCCTTATTCTGCTATATGGCGACTCTTTTGTCTGATGGGACATTCCCCTATGTGCTAATGAGGAAAAATTATTTACGATGTGAACCCCTGAGATTTTGACCAGCTGTTGTTTTCCCTTACCAATTATTCCCTAAAGTCTCCCAATGTTTTTTATCTTGTGTGCATCATATAGGGAAGCCAATGTATAAGTTAACTAAACATTCTAAGCTTTGGCTTACCTATTTGTATGGGGGATATATAAATATATAAATGTATATAGCGAACTGTGAACCCTATAACCTCTCGCAGTGATTCAGTGGCTTATTTATGGTGTCAGGGAAAGTAGCATAGATTAAGTTCATTCTTGGGGATTACAGTTCACAGATAAGCAGATTGCAGACACCTATATTTATGTTTACTTATTACTATTAGCCTAGAGGCACTACTGATATAAATGGTGCTTGGGGGCATTTACAGTACGTTAGTATCATTACCCACAATATGCAAGATGATACCTTATGAAGGCTTGAAAAAGTCATATATGTGTATGTACAGCATGTGCTTAAGCTAGTTCATTGCTAATTCTGTACCGAGAATTTTTGAATATTTATTTTCACTATTCATGTGCTCCCCTAGAAAACTGAGTGTGTATGTATGTGTATGTAGATCCCTTAAAGTGTCATTATATACTGAGTTCTGAACCTTATGTCTCTTAAGAGGTTACTTCCTGTAGGTGCTCTTTGGAAGCAGCTATTTCTCTAATCTAATATAAAAATAGGAGTAAATGTTTTAGAAATGGTGTTTGAGACTATAATTGGGAGACCATGTATATAGAATCTTACTAGCTACTTCTGATATGAGAATAGATAACCACTGATCCCAGTACCCTTAAAACCTCTATTATGGATCCTTTGTAAATTATCAGCCCTGGATTCGCCCCCCTCTTTCCCTCTTCACCCCCCCTCTCTCCCTCTTCCCCCCCCCCTCCCCCTCTCCCCCCTCTTTTTCCCCTCTCTCCCTCCCCCCTCTCCCTCTTCCCCCCTCTCTCTCTCTTTTCCCCTCTCCCTCTCCCCCCCTCCCCCACCTACCCCCCTCTTTCCCCCCCCCCCCCCTTTTTTTTTTTTTCTCCCCCTCTCCCCCACCTCTATCTCTTCCCCCCTCTCCCTCTTTTTTCCCCCCTCTCCCAAGTATGTGGTAAGGGATAAATATCTTATCCTCCACATTCCCATTTGGCAGAGTTGTATTGTCTCTGCCCTACCCGTGGAGCCTTGTTCGAGTGTGTCCCGGCATGATTGTAAGAATGGCTCTTCGGCAATTTACTATGGCCTAGATTTGGAGTTTTGTCGGTAACGACCCGCGTAGCTAACGCCGGCTTTTTTCTGGCCGCACCATAAAAATAACTCTGGTATTGAGAGTCCACAAAAAGGCTGCGTTAGGCTCCAAAAAAGGAGCGTAGAGCATTTTTAACGCAGCTTCAACTCTCGATACCAGAGTTGCTTACGCAAGCGGCCAGCCTCAAAAACGTGCTCGTGCACGATTCCCCCATAGGAAACAATGGGGCTGTTTGAGCTGGAAAAAAAACTAACACCTGCAAAAAAGCCGCGTTCAGCTCTTAACGCAGCCCCATTGTTTGCTATGGGGAAACACTTCCTACGTCTGCACCTAACACCCTAACATGTACCCCGAGTCTAAACACCCCTAACCTTACACTTATTAACCCCTAATCTGCCGCCCCCGCTATCGCTGACCCCTGCATATTATTTTTAACCCCTAATCTGCAGCTCCGTAAACCGCCGCTACTTACATTATCCTTATGTACCCCTAATCTGCTGCCCCTAACACCGCCGACCCCTATATTATATTTATTAACCCCTAATCTGCCCCCCACAACGTCGCCTCCACTTAACTACACTTATTAACCCCTAATCTGCCGAGCGGACCTGAGCGCTACTATAATAAATGCATTAACCCCTAAAGCTAAGTCTAACCCTAACACTAACACCCCCCTAAGTTAAATATAATTTTTATCTAATGAAATTAATTAACTCTTATTAAATAAATTATTCCTATTTAAAGCTAAATACTTACCTGTAAAATAAATCCTAATATAGCTACAATATAAATTATAATTACATTGTAGCTATTTTAGGATTAATATTTATTTTACAGGCAACTTTGTAATTATTTTAACCAGGTACAATAGCTATTAAATAGTTAAGAACTATTTAATAGTTACCTAGTTAAAATAATTACAAAATTACCTGTAAAATAAATCCTAACCTAAGTTACAATTAAACCTAACACTATACTATCATTAAATTAATTAAATAAAATACCTACAATTACCTACAATTAAACCTAACACTACACTATCAATAAATAAATGAAATACAATTCCTACAAATAACTACAATGAAATAAACTAACTAAAGTACAAAAAATAAAAAAGAACTAAGTTACAAAAAATAAAAAAATATTTACAAACATAAGAAAAATATTACAACAATTTTAAACTAATTACACCTACTCTAAGCCCCCTAATAAAATAACAAAGACCCCCAAAATAACAAAATGCCCTACCCTATTCTAAATTACTGAAGTTCAAAGCTCTTTTACCTTACCAGCCCTGAACAGGGCCCTTTGCGGGGCATGCCCCAAGAAATTCAGCTCTTTTGCCTGTAAAAAAAAACATACAATACCCCCCCCCCCAACATTACAACCCACCACCCACATACCCCTAATCTAACCCAAACCCCCCTTAAATAAACCTAACACTAAGCCCCTGAAGATCTTCCTACCTTGTCTTCACCCTACCAGGTTCACCGATCCGTCCTGAAGAGCTCCTCCGATGTCCTGATCCAAGCCCAAGCGGGGGGCTGAAGAGGTCCATGATCCGGCTGAAGTCTTCATCCAAGCGGGAGCTGAAGAGGTCCATGATCCGGATGAAGTCTTCTATCAACGGCATCTTCAATCTTCTTTCTTCCGGATCCATCTTGCAGACCTCCGACGCGGAACATCCTCTTCTCCCAACGCCTACTAGCCGAATGACGGTTCCTTTAAGGGACGTCATCCAAGATGGCGTCCCTCGAATTCCGATTGGCTGATAGAATTCTATCAGCCAATCGGAATTAAGGTAGGAATATTCTGATTGGCTGATGGAATCAGCCAATCAGAATCAAGTTCAATCCGATTGGCTGATTCGATCGGCCAATCAGATTGAGCTTGCATTCTATTGGCTGTTCCGATCAGCCAATAGAATGCAAGCTCAATCTGATTGGCTGATTGGATCAGCCAATCGGATTGATCTTGATTCTGATTGGCTGATTCCATCAGCCAATCAGAATATTCCTAAATTAATTCCGGATCATGGACCTCTTCAGCTCCCGCTTGGATGAAGACTTCAGCCGGATCATGGACCTCTTCAGCCCCCCGCTTGGGCTTGGATCAGGACATCGGAGGAGCTCTTCAGGACGGATCGGTGAACCTGGTAGGGTGAAGACAAGGTAGGAAGATCTTCAGGGGCTTAGTGTTAGGTTTATTTAAGGGGGGTTTGGGTTAGATTAGGGGTATGTGGGTGGTGGGTTGTAATGTTGGGGGGGGTATTGTATGTTTTTTTTTACAGGCAAAAGAGCTGAATTTCTTGGGGCATGCCCCGCAAAGGGCCCTGTTCAGGGCTGGTAAGGTAAAAGAGCTTTGAACTTTAGTAATTTAGAATAGGGTAGGGCATTTTGTTATTTTGGGGGGCTTTGTTATTTTATTAGGGGGCTTAGAGTAGGTGTAATTAGTTTAAAATTGTTGTAATATTTTTCTTATGTTTGTAAATATTTTTTTATTTTTTGTAACTTAGTTCTTTTTTATTTTTTGTACTTTAGTTAGTTTATTTCATTGTAGTTATTTGTAGGAATTGTATTTAATTTATTTATTGATAGTGTAGCGTTAGGTTTAATTGTAGGTAATTGTAGGTATTTTATTTAATTAATGTAATGATAGTATAGTGTTAGGTTTAATTGTAACTTAGGTTAGGATTTATTTTACAGGTAATTTTGTAATTATTTTAACTAGGTAACTATTAAATAGTTCTTAAATATTTAATAGCTATTGTACCTGGTTAAAATAATTACAAAGTTGCCTGTAAAATAAATATTAATCCTAAAATAGCTACAATGTAATTATAATTTATATTGTAGCTATATTAGGATTTATTTTACAGGTAAGTATTTAGCTTTAAATAGGAATAATTTATTTAATAAGAGTTAATTAATTTCATTAGATAAAAATTATATTTAACTTAGGGGGGTGTTAGTGTTAGGGTTAGACTTAGCTTTAGGGGTTAATACATTTATTAGAATAGCGGTGAGCTCCGGTTGGCAGATTAGGGGTTAATGTTTGAAGTTAGGTGTTGGCGATGTTAGGGAGGGCAGATTAGGGGTTAATACTATTTATTATAGGGTTAGTGAGGCGGATTAGGGGTTAATAACTTTATTATAGTAGTGGTGCGGTCCGCTCGGCAGATTAGGGGTTAATAAGTGTAGGCAGGTGGAGGCGACGTTGTGAGGGGCAGATTAGGGGTTAATAAATATAATATAGGGGTCGGCGGTGTTAGGGGCAGCAGATTAGGGGTACATAAGTATAACGTAGGTGGCGGTCGGCAGATTAGGGGTTAAAAAAATGTAATCGAGTGGCGGCGATGTGGGGGGGCCTCAGTTTAGGGGTACATAGGTAGTTTATGGGTGTTAGTGTACTTTAGAGTACAGTAGTTAAGAGCTTTATGAACCGGCGTTAGCCCAGAAAGCTCTTAACTACTGACTTTTTTCCTGCGGCTGGAGTTTTGTCGTTAGATGTCTAACGCTCACTTCAGCCACGACTCTAAATACCGGAGTTAGAAAGATCCCATTGAAAAGATAGGATACGCAATTTTAGTAAGGGGATCTGCGGTATGGAAAAGTCGCGGCTGAAAAGTGAGCGTTAGACCCTATTTTGAGTGACTCCAAATACCGGAGTTAGCCTTAAACCAGCGTTAGGAGCCTCTCACGCTGGTTTTCACGGCTAACGTCAAACTCCAAATCTAGGCCTATGTTTGTTACCCTGTGTTCAATACCTATAGACTCTTTATCACTTTCATTTTAATATAAGGGATAGCTCACTTATGTATCTAATATATGTGATAGAACTACTGGCGTGATGCAAAAGGTCTAGAGATTTTATATTTCTTGCTAGATTATAAACCTTTTTGAACCTACAACTTTTAGATTC
Source organism: Bombina bombina (assembly GCF_027579735.1). NCBI lineage: Eukaryota > Metazoa > Chordata > Amphibia > Anura > Bombinatoridae > Bombina > Bombina bombina. Next base: position 1,196,654,175 of record NC_069501.1, on the reverse strand, counting down.
ACACTCGCATTGACCTCCTGACAGCTGTTTTAATGCGAACAGTTACACGCTTGTACCTATTAAGGTTTAAGTTTAAATATAAAACAGTCCCTGTAGTTTATTTCCCTGAAGTAGTGTAAGGTATTTGCATCTATATTGTTATTCTTAATTTTTCTTTCATCTCCTTCAAATTTATTGTTAGTTTTTTGGACCTAACCATGGTCCCAGTGGCTATAGGAAGGAGGATATATAGTGTAGGCCTTGATTGGGCCTGTATTAACCAAAAGCCCTCTGAGTAGTACATTTACTTTAATGAGGTCCAAAAGTGGCCTCGGCTACCATTGGGGGAAAAGGGGGTGATTTAAGGTTGGCTCTGTCATGTTATGTATATCCCAATCTGCGAGTTTTCTATGCTTGTTATGATACGAGATCTATTCCTGAATATGTTATTAAGCACTTGTATATGTCCACGAAACCTGTCTTGTCATATATCGTATGCCATATGTTTGTCTGAGCAAACTGATTCTTGTTTTGTTAATGTTATTCCCTCAATAAAAAAAACATATTTAAAAAAAAAAAATAAAAAAAAAATTGCATGTTCTATCTGAATCACAAAAGAAAAAATTTGGGTACAGTGTCCCTTTAATCTCAGGGATTTTCAAACCTATCCTCAGAACTCCCCAACAGATCAGATTTTCAGGATTACCTTGGGTGAGAGAATAGCAATGTTTACTAATCATCTGATTATTTCACCTGTGCTCCAGTTCAGATTAACATTCTCTCACCTAAGGTAATCCTCAAAATCTGGCCTGCTAGGGAGGCCTGAGGTTTTAAAACCCCTGGTGTAGCTAAAGTTGCTCCTGTAAGAGCTGGCAGAGCCTTCTGTGTGGCTGTACCACCTGCTTCTGATTTTATTTATTTTTTAAAAAGCGGCAATGATGAATATTTGGAGGCAAATTAAATATAAAATAACGTGATTATAAATTCTATTTTAAGAGGTATTATATATTTCATGTGCAAAATAATATATTTGAGTGAACTTGTATATACCCTTTTTAGTTTCTTAAGTTTTGCAAACTATTGCAAAATTGTAACTAAAAATATTACAAATGCACTGCTGTGCATTGCAAATAATTCTGTTATGTCCTTTTACATTTTTAAATGGAAATGGGGAAAAAAACTTTCTTAAAGGGACACTAAACCCAGAAAAAAGTTATGTTCAATAGCCATATCAGTATATGAAATATCTTTTTGTAATTAGCATTGCACTTCTTTGTTTTACCCTTTCGGAGAATTCGTCTTGTGAAAATGTATTGAGTTTCGAACTCGCCACCGACAATAATTTGGCATCCTCCAATCGAGAGTAATAACCCAGGTTATCAACATGGTGGTTTTTCGCCGCTATGAGCATGCACGATTTGCACTAATCGTCATACCATATGTCACTGAAAGTAGATCTGCAAACTCGATTGTCCTGCGCTTGCATAATACCCATACCATTGTATGGGTAAATGTGGAGTCCTTGAAATGATATGCACATGTGAGGCTAGACTAATTGTTATGGGCATGCGCATAGTAACAACATCACAAGTTAATGATATGCACTGATCGTAAATGCTATTGGTCCATTTTTTTGGAACGTGAAACTCCCATATTTGAGGGTTGGCTGATATGACGTCAACACCGAAAATAAAAATAAATTTTTCTAAAGTTCAGAAACTTTGTTGGAGACAACAAATATGTATGTGATGATATGTAAACAGGTACTATATCATATTGATGGTCAGTTGGTCTCAAAAATATGAAAGTTTTGGAATCCTTTAATTCAGATAGAGCATACAATTTTAAAAAGTTATATATACATATTAATTATACATTTTGTTTTGTTCTCATGATAGCCTCTCTTGAAGGAGCAGCGCAGCAAAGCAGTACTGGGAGTTAGCTGAACACATCAAGGACCTAATGTACGAAACCTCTCCGCTCAGGTCGGATAATCTAAAATGATCGTCCAGCACTGCCAGATCTCTAGTGACATTTTCTAAGGTCAGATTTTGCAATACTTCTCCAGGGGGAGGTCCCTGCATTGCTATATGTGAAGGAGAGACAAGCACAGTGCAGTATAACACTGTATGACATGAGTTCTGCTTTATTTTATATCTAACTAGTTCTAAAGCCCGTGTACACTGCCATTTTCTGCAGTGCAGCGGTCCCGTCCGGCCCTGGCCCTGCCCACGCCCCACACGCCTGCATCTGCCCCCGCCATGCCCGCTCCCCGCCACTCACCCAGCGGTCATTGCTGATCCTACCTTACGGCCAGGTATGTTTGTCTTGCGCTGCAGTCTCTACTGCGCATGACTGCATTGGACAAACTTACGCGCCCTTTTATATAATATGGGATGACCACTGCTTCTTATATTGCAGTAAGCAGGCTCAGTTCCGGAGAAGCTTACGCTGCTTAGTACATGGCGCCCTAAAAGTAAATTGATTTTTTTTTCTTTTTTAAATTGTAATCTCTATATGAATCATCAAAGTTTTATTGTGACTTCCAGCACAAGTGCTTAGATGAATATCAAACATACTTGACACCACAATGCTGCTAGATGTTTAGCTCTAATTATCAAAGGCATGTTTACAGATTCCTTTAAGTCACATATGTTGCTGAAGATTTCAGAAATTAGATAAATTATGCATATCAGTTAAAGGGACATGAAACCCACATTTTTTCTTTCATGATTTGGAAAGAGCATGCAATTTTAAACAACTTTCTAATTAACTTCTATTATCTAATTTGCTTCATTATCTTGATATCCTATGCTGAAAAACATATCTAGATAGGCTCAGTAGCTGCTGATTGGTGGCTGCACATAGATGTCTTGTGTGATTGGCTCACCCGTGTGCATTGCTATTTCTTCAGCAAAGGATATCTAAAGAATTAATCAAATTAAATAATAGAAGTAAACTAGAATGTTGTTTAAAATTGTATTCTCTACCTGAATCATGAAAGATATTTTCGGGGTTTAGTGTCCCTTTAAGCCAATTTTCCATGAAATACCTGAAAGTAGGTTATGAAGCATTACATAATTAACTAAACAATATATATAATTTTTATATGTATGATAAAAGAACCTATGGCATTTTGTCTAAATCCTGGTAGAAAAGACACCACATTTCCCTTGTGGATATATAACTACTGGTTTCCTTCTCACATCAGAATCATGACTAGAGCATAATTTAATATATAATGAGTCGTGACTTGAGAAAGATTTCTGACAACCTGTAAAAAAATGATAATTCAAAGTCAAATGCGCTCTCACCATTGTCAGGGTAAATGGATGATTTTCCAATGCTGATATCCTTGGACACTGCAGAACAATGTACTGAAAATAAATCACATAGACAACAGAATTTGTAGATGAAGCTGTAAAATCAAACATTTTCTTTTTTAAATATATATATATATATATATATATATATATATATATATATATATATTTTTTTTTTTTTTTTTTTTTTTTTTTTTTTAAAACATGTTCAATAATGGTACAAAACAAGTAACTGAGTGTTGGCAAAAGGCAGCCATTAAATATAATAATAATAATAATAATAATAATAATAATAATAATAATAAAAATAAAAAAGCATTTAAAGGGATGCTATAATGACACTTAAAAGGGACACAAGTCAAAATTAAACTTTCATGATTAAGACAGAGCAGCAATTTTAAACAACTTTCCAATTTACTTCTATTAACAAAACGTTCACAGTCTTTTTATATTTACACTTTTTGAGCTCCTACTGAGCATGTGCAAGAATAACACAGAATTTATGTTTATGCATTTGTGATTGGCTGATAGCTGTCACATGGTACAGGGGGAGTTGCACATTGTCAGAAAACAATCTACTACTCATTTGAAGTTCAGACTAAGTGGTATTGCATTGTCTTGTTATCATGCATTTTTTGATTATGCAAATCTACTGTATTTACTGGTACTTTAAATAAAAGGGACTTTAAACTCAATATGTCATTTTCCATATAACAATAATAATAATAATATAAACTTTTTATATATCAAGATGTTTTGCAATGCAGTGTTTAGTCTGATATATACTGTACATATATAAAAGAACATCTTTTTATCTATCGGTATCAGCAATTAAACGCTGCATTGAAAAATTCTGCATACAAAAACATGTTTTAAAAGTATTTAACCCTTTCCTGCCAGGGTTAAAGTGTCTACATCGGAACAACTGTTCCGATGTAGACAAATTGAAATCACACGATCGCGAGATTTCAATTATTGGATCGGGTTTGGGGGGCGTCCCTATAACCTTAGGAACCCTCCGGAGTGCAATCAAATCCAGGAAGCGCAGAAGGCTTCAGGACAGCCGTTGGCTATGACGTTATATTCTGTCACAACGGCTCTAAAGCCCAGTGTAATTATGACGGAATAGAACGGCATTAAAAGGTTAATGATATCAACATTTGCATATTTTGCTTTATTCCAGGGACACACCTTTTGAAAAGCATTTTATCTTATAAAGCCAATTAGATAGTAATAAGCTGTGTTGAATATAGCTTGCTGAACATACTTCCAGTTCTCATAGGAATCTGAGTTATATTGCAGGAAAATAAATAAATAATAAAAAAATATTGCACAAAATAATTATACATTTTTTATGGAATCCAAAATGCTTTTCAAGCCCCTCTATTAAGACATTAAACACTTCTTGCTTGTCCCCCAATACCTAGAGAGACCAAAATTCCAATTTTGGATGCTGCAAATTCTTAAAAACAGAATTTATGCTTACCTGATAAATTACTTTCTCCAACGGTGTGTCCGGTCCACGGCGTCATCCTTACTTGTGGGATATTCTCTTCCCCAACAGGAAATGGCAAAGAGCCCAGCAAAGCTGGTCACATGATCCCTCCTAGGCTCCGCCTACCCCAGTCATTCGACCGACGTACAGGAGGAAATATGCATAGGAGAAACCATATGATACCGTGGTGACTGTAGTTAGAGAAAATAATTCATCAGACCTGATTAAAAAAACCAGGGCGGGCCGTGGACCGGACACACCGTTGGAGAAAGTAATTTATCAGGTAAGCATACATTCTGTTTTCTCCAACATAGGTGTGTCCGGTCCACGGCGTCATCCTTACTTGTGGGAACCAATACCAAAGCTTTAGGACACGGATGAAGGGAGGGAGCAAATCAGGTCACCTAAATGGAAGGCACCACGGCTTGCAAAACCTTTCTCCCAAAAATAGCCTCTGAAGAAGCAAAAGTATCAAATTTGTAAAATTTGGCAAAAGTGTGCAGTGAAGACCAAGTCGCTGCCTTACATATCTGGTCAACAGAAGCCTCGTTCTTGAAGGCCCATGTGGAAGCCACAGCCCTAGTGGAATGAGCTGTGATTCTTTCAGGAGGCTGCCGTCCGGCAGTCTCATAAGCCAATTGGATAATGCTTTTAAGCCAAAAAGAAAGAGAGGTAGAAGTTGCTTTTTGACCTCTCCTTTTACCAGAATAAACAACAAACAAAGAAGATGTTTGTCTGAAATCTTTAGTGGCCTCTAAATAGAATTTTAGAGCACGGACTACGTCCAAATTGTGTAACAAACGTTCCTTCTTTGAAACTGGATTCGGACACAAAGAAGGTACAACTATCTCCTGGTTAATATTTTTGTTGGAAACCACTTTCGGAAGAAAACCAGGCTTAGTACGCAAAACCACCTTATCTGCATGGAACACCAGATAGGGCGGAGAACACTGCAGAGCAGATAACTCAGAAACTCTTCTAGCAGAAGAAATAGCAACCAAAAACAAAACTTTCCAAGATAATAACTTAATATCTACGGAATGTAAGGGTTCAAACGGAACCCCTTGAAGAACTGAAAGAACTAGATTAAGACTCCAGGGAGGAGTCAAAGGTCTGTAAACAGGCTTGATTCTAACCAGAGCCTGAACAAACGCTTGAACGTCTGGCACAGCTGCCAGCCTTTTGTGAAGTAAAACAGATAAAGCAGAGATCTGTCCCTTCAGAGAACTTGCAGATAATCCTTTCTCCAAACCTTCTTGTAGAAAGGATAGAATCTTAGGAATTAAAGGGATGCTATAATGACACTTAAAAGGGACACAAGTCAAAATTAAACTTTCATGATTAAGACAGAGCAGCAATTATAAACAACTTTCCAATTTACTTCTATTAACAAAACGTTCACAGTCTTTTTATATTTACACTTTTTGAGCTCCTACTGAGCATGTGCAAGAATAACACAGAATTTATGTTTATGCATTTGTGATTGGCTGATAGCTGTCACATGGTACAGGGGGAGTTGCACATTGTCAGAAAACAATCTACTACTCATTTGAAGTTCAGACTAAGTGGTATTGCATTGTCTTGTTATCATGCATTTTTTGATTATGCAAATCTACTGTATTTACTGGTACTTTAAATAAAAGGGACTTTAAACTCAATATGTCATTTTCCATATAACAATAATAATAATAATATAAACTTTTTATATATCAAGATGTTTTGCAATGCAGTGTTTAGTCTGATATATACTGTACATATATAAAAGAACATCTTTTTATCTATCGGTATCAGCAATTAAACGCTGCATTGAAAAATTCTGCATACAAAAACATGTTTTAAAAGTATTTAACCCTTTCCTGCCAGGGTTAAAGTGTCTACATCGGAACAACTGTTCCGATGTAGACAAATTGAAATCACACGATCGCGAGATTTCAATTATTGGATCGGGTTTGGGGGGCGTCCCTATAACCTTAGGAACCCTCCGGAGTGCAATCAAATCCAGGAAGCGCAGAAGGCTTCAGGACAGCCGTTGGCTATGACGTTATATTCTGTCACAACGGCTCTAAAGCCCAGTGTAATTATGACGGAATAGAACGGCATTAAAAGGTTAATGATATCAACATTTGCATATTTTGCTTTATTCCAGGGACACACCTTTTGAAAAGCATTTTATCTTATAAAGCCAATTAGATAGTAATAAGCTGTGTTGAATATAGCTTGCTGAACATACTTCCAGTTCTCATAGGAATCTGAGTTATATTGCAGGAAAATAAATAAATAATAAAAAAATATTGCACAAAATAATTATAAATTTTTTATGGAATCCAAAATGCTTTTCAAGCCCCTCTATTAAGACATTAAACACTTCTTGCTTGTCCCCCAATACCTAGAGAGACCAAAATTCCAATTTTGGATGCTGCAAATTCTTAAAAACAGAATTTATGCTTACCTGATAAATTACTTTCTCCAACGGTGTGTCCGGTCCACGGCGTCATCCTTACTTGTGGGATATTCTCTTCCCCAACAGGAAATGGCAAAGAGCCCAGCAAAGCTGGTCACATGATCCCTCCTAGGCTCCGCCTACCCCAGTCATTCAACCGACGTACAGGAGGAAATATGCATAGGAGAAACCATATGATACCGTGGTGACTGTAGTTAGAGAAAATAATTCATCAGACCTGATTAAAAAAACCAGGGCGGGCCGTGGACCGGACACACCGTTGGAGAAAGTAATTTATCAGGTAAGCATACATTCTGTTTTCTCCAACATAGGTGTGTCCGGTCCACGGCGTCATCCTTACTTGTGGGAACCAATACCAAAGCTTTAGGACACGGATGAAGGGAGGGAGCAAATCAGGTCACCTAAATGGAAGGCACCACGGCTTGCAAAACCTTTCTCCCAAAAATAGCCTCTGAAGAAGCAAAAGTATCAAATTTGTAAAATTTGGCAAAAGTGTGCAGTGAAGACCAAGTCGCTGCCTTACATATCTGGTCAACAGAAGCCTCGTTCTTGAAGGCCCATGTGGAAGCCACAGCCCTAGTGGAATGAGCTGTGATTCTTTCAGGAGGCTGCCGTCCGGCAGTCTCATAAGCCAATTGGATAATGCTTTTAAGCCAAAAAGAAAGAGAGGTAGAAGTTGCTTTTTGACCTCTCCTTTTACCAGAATAAACAACAAACAAAGAAGATGTTTGTCTGAAATCTTTAGTGGCCTCTAAATAGAATTTTAGAGCACGGACTACGTCCAAATTGTGTAACAAACGTTCCTTCTTTGAAACTGGATTCGGACACAAAGAAGGTACAACTATCTCCTGGTTAATATTTTTGTTGGAAACCACTTTCGGAAGAAAACCAGGCTTAGTACGCAAAACCACCTTATCTGCATGGAACACCAGATAGGGCGGAGAACACTGCAGAGCAGATAACTCAGAAACTCTTCTAGCAGAAGAAATAGCAACCAAAAACAAAACTTTCCAAGATAATAACTTAATATCTACGGAATGTAAGGGTTCAAACGGAACCCCTTGAAGAACTGAAAGAACTAGATTAAGACTCCAGGGAGGAGTCAAAGGTCTGTAAACAGGCTTGATTCTAACCAGAGCCTGAACAAACGCTTGAACGTCTGGCACAGCTGCCAGCCTTTTGTGAAGTAAAACAGATAAAGCAGAGATCTGTCCCTTCAGAGAACTTGCAGATAATCCTTTCTCCAAACCTTCTTGTAGAAAGGATAGAATCTTAGGAATTTTTATCTTGTTCCATGGGAATCCTTTAGATTCACACCAACAGATATATTTTTTCCATATCTTATGGTAAATCTTTCTAGTTACAGGCTTTCTAGGCTGAATAAGAGTATCTATTACGGAATCTGAAAACCCACGCTTTGATAAAATCAAGCGTTCAATCTCCAAGCAGTCAGTTGGAGGGAAACCAGATTCGGATGTTCGAATGGACCTTGAACAAGAAGGTCCTGTCTCAAAGGTAGCTTCCATGGTGGAGCCGATGACATATTCACCAGGTCTGCATACCAAGTCCTGCGTGGCCACGCAGGAGCTATCAAGATCACCGAAGCCCTCTCCTGATTGATCCTGGCTACCAGCCTGGGAATGAGAGGAAACGGTGGGAATACATAAGCTAGGTTGAAGGTCCAAGTTGCTACTAGTGCATCTACTAGAGTCGCCTTGGGATCCCTGGATCTGGACCCGTAACAAGGAACCTTGAAGTTCTGACGAGAGGCCATCAGATCCATGTCTGGAATGCCCCATAATCGAGTTATTTGGGCAAAGATTTCCGGATGGAGTTCCCACTCCCCCGGATGGAATGTCTGACGACTCAGAAAATCCGCTTCCCAATTTTCCACTCTGGGATGTGGATTGCAGACAAGTGGCAGGAGTGATCCTCCGCCCATTGAATTATCTTGGTCACTTCCTCCATCGCCAGGGAACTCCTTGTTCCCCCCTGATGGTTGATATATGCAACTGTCGTCATGTTGTCTGATTGAAACCTTATGAATTTGGCCTTTGCTAGATGAGGCCAAGCTTTGAGAGCATTGAATATCGCTCTCAGTTCCAGAATGTTTATCGGGAGAAGAGATTCTTCCCGAGACCATAGACCCTGAGCTTTCAGGGGTTCCCAGACCGCGCCCCAGCCCACCAGACTGGCGTCGGTCGTGACAATGACCCACTCTGGTCTGCGGAAGCTCATTCCCTGTGACAGGTTGTCCAGGATCAGCCACCAACGGAGTGAATCTCTGGTCCTTTGATCTACTTGAATCGTCGGAGACAAGTCTGTATAATCCCCATTCCACTGTCTGAGCATGCACAGTTGTAATGGTCTTAGATGAATTCGTGCAAAAGGAACTATGTCCATTGCTGCAACCATCAATCCTATTACTTCCATGCACTGCGCTATGGAAGGACGAAGAACAGAATGAAGTACTTGACAAGAGCTTAGAAGTTTTGATTTTCTGACCTCTGTCAGAAAAATCCTCATTTCTAAGGAGTCTATTATTGTTCCCAAGAAGGGAACTCTTGTTGACGGGGACAGAGAACTTTTTTCTATGTTCACTTTCCATCCGTGAGATCTGAGAAAGGCTAGGACGATGTCCGTATGAGCCTTTGCTTTTGACAGAGACGACGCTTGAATCAGGATGTCGTCCAAGTACGGTACTACTGCAATGCCCCTTGGTATTAGAACCGCTAGAAGGGACCCTAGTACCTTTGTGAAAATTCTCGGAGCAGTGGCTAATCCGAATGGAAGTGCCACAAACTGGTAATGCTTGTCCAGAAAAGCGAACCTTAGGAACTGATGATGTTCCTTGTGGATAGGAATATGTAGGTACGCATCCTTTAAATCCACCGTGGTCATAAATTGACCTTCCTGGATGGTAGGAAGGATCGTTCGAATGGTTTCCATTTTGAACGATGGAACCCTGAGAAATTTGTTTAGGATCTTGAGATCTAAAATTGGTCTGAATGTTCCCTCTTTTTTGGGAACTATGAACAGGTTGGAGTAAAACCCCATCCCTTGTTCTCCTATAGGAACTGGATGAATTACTCCCATCTTTAACAGGTCTTCTACACAATGTAAGAATGCCTGTCTTTTTATTTGGTTTGAAGATAATTGAGACCTGTGGAACCTTCCCCTTGGGGGTAGTTCCTTGAATTCCAGGAGATAACCCTGAGAAACTATTTCTAGTGCCCAAGGATCCTGAACATCTCTTGCCCAGGCCTGAGCAAAGAGAGAAAGTCTGCCCCCCACCAGATCCGGTCCCGGATCGGGGGCCATCCCTTCATGCTGTTTTGGTAGCAGTGGCAGGCTTCTTGGCCTGCTTACCCTTGTTCCAGCCTTGCATCGGTCTCCAGGCTGGTTTGGGTTGAGAAGTATTACCCTCTTGCTTAGAGGATGTAGAATTAGAGGCTGGTCCGTTTCTGCGAAAGGGACGAAAATTAGGCTTATTTTTAGCCTTAAAAGACCTATCCTGAGGAAGGGCGTGGCCCTTTCCCCCGGTGATGTCTGAAATAATCTCTTTCAAATCAGGACCAAACAGTGTTTTACCCTTGAAAGGGATGTTAAGCAATTTTGTCTTGGAAGACACATCCGCTGACCAAGACTTTAGCCAAAGCGCTCTGCGCGCCACGATAGCAAACCCTGAATTTTTCGCCGCTAATCTAGCTAATTGCAAAGCGGCATCTAAAATAAAAGAGTTAGCCAATTTAAGTGCTTGAACTCTGTCCATAACCTCCTCATACGAAGATTCTTTATTGAGCGACTTTTCTAGTTCTTCGAACCAGAAACACGCTGCCGTAGTGACAGGAACAATGCATGAAATTGGTTGTAGAAGGTAACCTTGCTGAACAAACATCTTTTTAAGCAAACCCTCTATTTTTTTATCCATAGGATCTTTGAAAGCACAACTATCTTCTATGGGAATAGTAGTGCGTTTGTTTAGAGTAGAGACCGCCCCCTCGACCTTGGGGACTGTCTGCCATAAGTCCTTTCTGGGATCGACTATAGGAAATAATTTCTTAAATATAGGGGGAGGAACAAAAGGTATGCCGGGCCTTTCCCACTCCTTATTTACTATGTCCGCCACCCGCTTGGGTATAGGAAAAGCATTGGGGGGCACCGGAACCTCTAGGAACTTGTCCATCTTACATAATTTCTCTGGAATGACCAAATTGTCACAATCATCCAGAGTAGATAATACCTCCTTAAGCAGTGCGCGGAGATGTTCTAATTTAAATTTAAATGTTACAACATCAGATTCAGCTTGTTGAGAAATTTTTCCTGAATCTGAAATTTCTCCCTCAGACAAAACCTCCCTCCTGGCCCCTTCAGATTGGTGTGAGGGTATGTCAGAACCGTTATCATCAGCGTCCTCTTGCTCTTCAGTGTTTAAAACAGAGCAATCGCGCTTTCTCTGATAAGTAGGCATTTTAGATAAAATGTTTGCAATAGAATTATCCATAACAGCCGTTAATTGTTGCATGGTAATAAGTATTGGCGCACTAGATGTACTAGGGGCCTCTTGTGTGGGCAAAACTGGTGTAGACACAGAAGGGGATGATGCAGTACCATGCTTACTCCCCTCATTTGAGGAATCATCTTGGGCAATATTATTATCTGTGGCATCATTGTCCCTACTTTGTTTGGACACTATGGCCTAGATTTAGAGTTCGGCGGTAGCCGTCAAAACCAGCGTTAGAGGCTCCTAACGCTGGTTTTGGGCGCCCGCTGGTATTTGGAGTCAGTGATTAAAGGGTCTAACGCTCACTTTACAGCCGCGACTTTTCCATACCGCAGATCCCCCTACGCCATTTGCGTAGCCTATCTTTTCAATGGGATCTTCCTAACGCCGGTATTTAGAGTCGTTTCTGCAGTGAGCGTTAGAGCTCTAACGACAAGATTCCAGCCGCCTGAAAATAGCAGGAGTTAAGAGCTTTCTGGCTAACGCCGGTTCATAAAGCTCTTAACTACTGTACCCTAAAGTACACTAACACCCATAAACTACCTATGTACCCCTAAACCGAGGTCCCCCCACATCGCCGCCACTCGATTAAAATTTTTAACCCCTAATCTGCCGACCGCCACCTACGTTATACTTATGTACCCCTAATCTGCTGCCCCTAACACCGCCGACCCCTGTATTATATCTATTAACCCCTAACTTGCCCCCCACAACGTCGCCGCAAGCTACTTAAAATAATTAACCCCTAATCTTCCGACCGCAAATCGCCGCCACCTACGTTATCCCTATGTACCCCTAATCTGCTACCCCTAACATCGCCGACCCCTATGTTATATTTATTAACCCCTAATCTGCCCCCCACAACGTCGCCGACACCTACCTACACTTATTAACCCCTAATCTGCCGAGCGGACCTGAGCGCTACTATAATAAAGTTATTAACCCCTAATCCGCCTCACTAACCCTATCATAAATAGTATTAACCCCTAATCTGCCCTCCCTAACATCGCCGACACCTACCTTCAATTATTAACCCCTAATCTGCCGACCGGAGCTCACCGCTATTCTAATAAATGTATTAACCCCTAAAGCTAAGTCTAACCCTAACACTAACACCCCCCTAAGTTAAATATAATTTTTATCTAACGAAATAAATTAACTCTTATTAAATAAATGATTCCTATTTAAAGCTAAATACTTACCTGTAAAATAAATCCTAATATAGCTACAATATAAATTACATTTATATTATAGCTATTTTAGGATTAATATTTATTTTACAGGCAACTTTGTATTTATTTTAACCAGGTACAATAGCTATTAAATAGTTAAGAACTATTTAATAGTTACCTAGTTAAAATAATAACAAATTTACCTGTAAAATAAATCCTAACCTAAGATATAATTAAACCTAACACTACCCTATCAATAAATTAATTAAATAAACTACCTACAATTACCTACAATTAACCTAACACTACACTATCAATAAATTAATTAAACACAATTGCTACAAATAAATACAATTAAATAAACTAGCTAAAGTACAAAAAATAAAAAAGAACTAAGTTACAGAAAATAATAAAATATTTACAAACATAAGAAAAATATTACAACAATTTTAAACTAATTACACCTACTCTAAGCCCCCTAATAAAATAACAAAGCCCCCCAAAATAAAAAATTCCCTACCCTATTCTAAAATACAAATATTACAAGCTCTTTTACCTTACCAGCCCTGAACAGGGCCCTTTGCGGGGCATGCCCCAAGAATTTCAGCTCTTTTGCCTGTAAAAAAAAACATACAATACCCCCCCCCCAACATTACAACCCACCACCCACATACCCCTAATCTAACCCAAACCCCCCTTAAATAAACCTAACACTACCCCCCTGATGATCTTCCTACCTTGTCTTCACCATGCCAGGTTCACCGATCCGTCCTGGCTCCAAGATCTTCATCCAACCCAAGCGGGGGCTAGACATCCACTGAAGAAGTCCAGAAGAGGGTCCAAAGTCTTCCTCCTATCCGGCAAGAAGAGGACATCCGGACCGGCAAACATCTTCTCCAAGCGGCATCTTCTATCTTCTTCCATCCGATGACGACCGGCTCCATCTTGAAGACCTCCAGCGCGGATCCATCCTCTTCTTCCGACGACTAGACGACGAATGACGGTTCCTTTAAGGGACGTCATCCAAGATGGCGTCCCTCGAATTCCGATTGGCTGATAGGATTCTATCAGCCAATCGGAATTAAGGTAGGAATTTTCTGATTGGCTGATGGAATCAGCCAATCAGAATATAGTTCAATCCGATTGGCTGATCCAATCAGCCAATCAGATTGAGCTCGCATTCTATTGGCTGTTCCGATCAGCCAATAGAATGCGAGCTCAATCTGATTGGCTGATTGGATCAGCCAATCGGATTGAACTATATTCTGATTGGCTGATTCCATCAGCCAATCAGAAAATTCCTACCTTAATTCCGATTGGCTGATAGAATCCTATCAGCCAATCGGAATTCGAGGGACGCCATCTTGGATGACGTCCCTTAAAGGAACCGTCATTCGTCGTCTAGTCGTCGGAAGAAGAGGATGGATCCGCGCTGGAGGTCTTCAAGATGGAGCCGGTCGTCATCGGATGGAAGAAGATAGAAGATGCCGCTTGGAGAAGATGTTTGCCGGTCCGGATGTCCTCTTCTTGCCGGATAGGAGGAAGACTTTGGACCCTCTTCTGGACTTCTTCAGTGGATGTCTAGCCCCCGCTTGGGTTGGATGAAGATCTTGGAGCCAGGACGGATCGGTGAACCTGGCATGGTGAAGACAAGGTAGGAAGATCATCAGGGGGGTAGTGTTAGGTTTATTTAAGGGGGGTTTGGGTTAGATTAGGGGTATGTGGGTGGTGGGTTGTAATGTTGGGGGGGGGGTATTGTATGTTTTTTTGTACAGGCAAAAGAGCTGAAATTCTTGGGGCATGCCCCGCAAAGGGCCCTGTTCAGGGCTGGTAAGGTAAAAGAGCTTGTAATATTTGTATTTTAGAATAGGGTAGGGAATTTTTTATTTTGGGGGGCTTTGTTATTTTATTAGGGGGCTTAGAGTAGGTGTAATTAGTTTAAAATTGTTGTAATATTTTTCTTATGTTTGTAAATATTTTATTATTTTCTGTAACTTAGTTCTTTTTTATTTTTTGTACTTTAGATAGTTTATTTAATTTTATTTATTTGTAGCAATTGTGTTTAATTAATTTATTGATAGTGTAGTGTTAGGTTAATTGTAGGTAATTGTAGGTAGTTTATTTAATTATTTTATTGATAGGGTAGTGTTAGGTTTAATTATATCTTAGGTTAGGATTTATTTTACAGGTAAATTTGTAATTATTTTAACTAGGTAACTATTAAATAGTTCTTAACTATTTAATAGCTATTGTACCTGGTTAAAATAATTACAAAGTTGCCTGTAAAATAAATATTAATCCTAAAATAGCTATAATATAATTATAATTTATATTGTAGCTATATTAGGATTTATTTTACAGGTAAGTATTTAGCTTTAAATAGGAATCATTTATTTAATAAGAGTTAATTTATTTCGTTAGATAAAAATTATATTTAACTTAGGGGGGTGTTAGTGTTAGGGTTAGACTTAGCTTTAGGGGTTAATCCATTTATTAGAATAGCGGTGAGCTCCGATCGGAAGATTAGGGGTTAATAATTGAAGGTAGGTGTCGGCGATGTTAGGGAGGGCAGATTAGGGGTTAATACTATTTATGATAGGGTTAGTGAGGCGGATTAGGGGTTAATAACTTTATTATAGTAGCGCTCAGGTCCGCTCGGCAGATTAGGGGTTAATAAGTGTAGGCAGGTGTCGGCGACGTTGTGGGGGGCAGATTAGGGGTTAATAAATATAACATAGGGGTCGGCGATGTTAGGGCAGCAGATTAGGGGTACATAGGGATAACGTAGGTGGCGGCGGTTTACGGAGCGGCAGATTAGGGGTTAAAAGTGTAATGCAGGGGTCAGCGATAGCGGGGGGCGGCAGATTAGGGGTTAATAAGTGTAAGGTTAGGGGTGTTTAGACTCGAGGTACATGTTAGAGTGTTAGGTGCAGACGTAGGAAGTGTTTCCCCATAGGAAACAATGGGGCTGCGTTAGGAGCTGAACGCTGCTTTTTTGCAGGTGTTAGGTTTTTTTTCAGCTCAAACAGCCCCATTGTTTCCTATGGGAGAATCGTGCACGAGCACGTTTTTGATGCCGGCCGCGTCCGTAAGCAACTCTGGTATCGAGAGTTGCATTTGCGGTAAAAATGCTCTACGCTCCTTTTTTGGAGCCTAACGCAGCATTTGTTTGAACTCTCGATACCAGAGTTAAATTTATGGTGCGGCCAGAAAAAAACCCGCGGAGCGTTAACAGCCCTTTTACCGCCGAACTCTAAATCTAGGCCTATGTCACAATTATCACATATATTTAAATGGGGAGAAACCTTGGCTTTCATACATATAGAACATCGCTTATCTGATGGTTCAGACATGTTAAACAGGCTTAAACTTGTCAACAAAGCACAAAAAACGTTTTAAAATAAAACCGTTACTGTCACTTTAAATTTTAAACAGAACACACTTTATTACTGAATATGCGAAAAAGCATGAAGGAATTGTTCAAAATTCACCAAAATTTCACCACAGTGTCTTAAAGCCTTAAAAGTATTGCACACCAAATTTGAAAGCTTTAACCCTTAAAATAACGGAACCGGAGCCGTTTTTACATTTAACCCCTATACAGTCCCAGGTATCTGCTTTGCTGAGACCCAACCAAGCCCAGAGGGGAATACGATACCAAATGACGCCTTCTATAAGCTTTTTCAGTGGTTCTTAGCTCCTCACACATGCATCTGCATGCCTTGCTTTCCAAAAACAACTGCGCATTAGTGGCGCGAAAATGAGGCTCTGCCTATGACTAGAAAAGGCCCCCATCTAAAAAAGGTGTCCATACAGTGCCTGCCGTTTTTTAACAACAATCCCCAAGATTATAATAACTATTAAGAGTTATAATCTGCCAAATATGCTTAGCAAAGTAATCGTTTTAGCCCAGAAAAATGTCTACCAGTTTTTTAAGCCCTTATAAAGCCCTTTATTCTTTTACTTAATCTAAGAAAATGGCTTACCGGTCCCCATAGGGGAAATGACAGCCTTCCAGCATTACAAAGTCTTGTTAGAAATGTGGCCAGTCATACCTCAGGCAGAAAAGTCTGCCAACTGCTTCCCCCAACAGAAGTTACTTCATCTCAACAGTCCTGTGTGGAAACAGCAATCGATTTTAGTAACGTTTGCTAAAATCATCTTCCTCTTACAAACAGAATTCTTCATCTCTTTTCTGTTTCAGAGTAAATAGTACATACCAGCACTATTTTAAAATAACAAACACTTGATTGAAGGATAAAAACTACATTTAAACACCAAAAAACTCTTAGCCATCTCCGTGGAGATGTTGCCTGTGCAACGGCAAAGAGAATGACTGGGGTAGGCGGAGCCTAGGAGGGATCATGTGACCAGCTTTGCTGGGCTCTTTGCCATTTCCTGTTGGGGAAGAGAATATCCCACAAGTAAGGATGACGCCGTGGACCGGACACACCTATGTTGGAGAAATCAAATATCTGGTTTAGCAATTTGCAGCACTTTAAAAGCCTAGATTACAGAATTTGCTTTATGGCATCTCCAGGGAATGTGGCAAAAAGAACATTTATTTTTTTACATTAAAACAAGGGGTGTTCATCAATATCCCTTTAATATTTCTGTAACATTTTCTCAGCAATTTAGTGTATTCCGTATGTTCAATAGATGCAAAAGTCCCTATGTTATAAACTTGATTTTAAAGACGGTTATTTTTTGAGGATAATTGCTGGAGGCAGCTGTGCTTTTCACAAGAGTAAGTAAAACAGCCTGTTCTGAAAAAAAAGTAATGATCTTTAAATGCCAGTTTAATAATATGGGACTTTTCGACTCCATTAACAAACATACACTTCGTGTATGTAGCTACACTTTCAGCTGGGATTGCCAGGTGTCCAATATTCATCTGGACAGTCAAGTATATCAGTTCAGTAAAATATATGCAAAAATACTGGTCACTTAAAGGGACAATAAAGTTAAAAAAAAAAAACTTTCATGATTTAAATAGGATATGCCATTTTACACAACTTTCCAATTTACTTTTATCACCAATTTTGCTTTGTTCTCTTGGCATTCTTAGTTGACAGCTAAACCTAGGAGGTTCATATGCTAATATTTTAGACCTTGAAGACCAACTAGAGGGTGTTAGTTCATGTGTTTCATATAGATAACATTGAGCTCACGCACGTGAAGCTCCTAGGAGTGAGCACTGATTGGCTAAAATGCAAGTCTGTAAAAAAAAAAACTGAAATAAGGGGGCAGTTTGCAGAGGCATAGATGCAAGGTAATTACAGAGGTAAAATGTGTATTATTATAACTGTTGGTTATGCAAAACTGGGAAATTGGTAATTAAGGGATTATCTACCTTTTTAAACAACAAAAATTCTGGTGTTGACTGTCCTTTTAAAGGGATACTAAACCCATTTTTTTTCTTCCACGATTCAGATAGAGCCTGCAGTTTTAAGCAACTTTCTAATTTACTCCTATTATCAATTTTCTTCGTTCTCTTACTATCTTTATTTGAAAAAGCAGGAATGCAAAGTTAGAAGCAGGGCCATTTTTGGTTCAGCACCTGGGTATGCTTGCTGATTGGTTACTAAACTTAGCCAACAATCAGCAAGCGCTTCCTAGGTGCTGAACCAAAAATGGGCTGGCTCTTAAGCTTACATTCCTGCTTTTTCAAATGAAGATCGCAATACAATGAAGAATAATTGATAATAGGAGTAAATTAGAAAGTTGTTTAAAATTGCATGCTCTATCTGAATCATGAAAGAAAAAAAATGGGTTTAGTATCCCTTTAACTATCCAGATTTCCACAGTTCCCTGAGCGGCTGCTAAATTTTCAAGCCACTTTTGCCTCTATATGCATTGAAAACATGACCCAAAAGGAAGTATCACTGCGCATGCAATACTTTGTGTTACTGGAAGTTATGAGGTTGTTTATAAAATTCTACACTGTGTGTTGTATGTAGCTAGTGAGGTAACACTTCTGCTTTTTCTATGCTACACAGGCAATCAAGGAAAGGTGAGATCACTGCTGTGTGTGTTACTGGCAGTAAACGAAGTAAAATGATTGATTTATATGTTACCGACATTCAAGGGGATAACATCATTGTTTAATTGTGAAGAATATGTATAGGTGGGTCAAGGGTGTGGAGTAAAGTAGAACTAGCAACTGTATTTTCAGCTGTTTAATTAAACGATAGCAACATAATGACCCTTGCACTCTATGGCAGGTTTTGCAGTGATAGGTAGGTATGAGGGTGTGCATAAAAATGTTACCCCAAAGTCATATATCAGGTGTGAAAGGTGGTACCAGTGATTATTTGTGTGTATGGAGCAGAGGAGTGCAATTTTTTTATTACATATTGTTGTTTTGGTTATTAAAATTTCATTTATTTTCTTCCCTTGCTACCTCTCTTACTGTACTGAGAAGAGCACAGGACATGTAAAATATATGTCATTACAAGATTGTCCTGCTAAATGTGGGACAGATAGGACATGTGTTTCCTTCCCCCCTTACCAAAGGTATTTGCAAAGAAAAATGATGGAAAGTAAGTCAAAGCAAAACTATTTAGAGTACGAGTGGCGTGTTAATTGTAGTGTGCGAGCAATATGGCTCATTGTGAGCGACGGAAATAGCATGCGTATTATGAGTTGAAAGTAAAGGCGTTCTCTCAAGCACAATCAAATTTAATGCACCGTGGGTTAGCACAACTTTAGAGCTCTGGGTAACTGTTCCATGAGACAAAACAATTGCACAAAACACACCTAAAACAAAATGTATGCTTACCTGATAAATGTCTTTCTTTCCAGAGATGGAGAGTCCACAACGTCATTCAATTACTAGTGGGAATATCATTCCTGGCCAGCAGGAGGAGGCAAAGAGCACCACAGCAAAGCTACTAAGTGTCACTCCCCTGCCCATAATCCCCAGTCATTCGACCGAAGGGAAATGGAAAATGAATAACACAAAGGTGTAGAGGTGCCTGAGGTTTAGTATAAAATCAATGACTTAAAGGGACAGTTTACTCAAAATTTTTCTCCCCTTTAATTTGTTCCCAATGATCATCTTTACCTGCTGGAGTGTATTAAATTGTTTACAAGTATTTCCATAACCCTTATATTGGAATTTGAAATAGTTTATTTAGCCTGAGGTATCCCCACCCATCCTTAAAATGTCTGGACTTGAGGCCAAGATGTGTTAACACAGCCAGTAGAAGAAATTACACTCCCAGTGGGTTATAGAATAGATAAGGTAATACAATGTTCATTTTTAATTGTTTTCTCTAAGTATTGGTGATTGGTTCATGGATAGATATAAGATGAGGAAGCAGGTATATGTACACAATGTGATATAGTAATGACATCTCATTATACCTACAAGCTCAACCCATTTTATTAGGTTGTGACTTCAAAACACAAAATCAGCTAATTCATATAAACAAATAAGCCTTTAAAAAGCAAATCTGGTAAAAAAAGGGAAAACATTTTTAAAGTATACTGTCCCTTTAATAAAGGGTGTGGTTGTGCACTCTCCATATCCCTAAAGAAAGAAATGTATCAGGTAAGCATAAATATTGTTTTCTTTCCTAAGATATGGAGAGTCCACATCATCATTCAATTACTAGTGGGAACCAACACCCAAGCTAGAGGACACAGAATGAACAGGGAGGGAGAACAAGACAGGCAGACCTAAACAGAAGGCACCACCGCTTGAAGAACCTTTCTCCCAAAAGAGGCCTCAGCTGAGGCAAAAGTATCAAATTTGGAAAATTTGGAAAAAGTATGCAGAGAGGACTAAATTGCAGCCTTGCAAATCTGTTCCTCAGAAGCTTAATTTTTGAAAGCCCAAGAAGAGGAGACAGCCCTAGTGGAATGAGCTGTAATTCTCTCAGGAGGTTGCTGTCTAGCAGTCTCATAGGCAAAACGAATTATACTTCTCAACCAGAGGGAAAGAGAAGTAGCAGTAGCCTTTTGACCCTTATGCTTTCCTGAGAAACTAACAAACAGGGCAGAAGACTGGCAAAAATCATTAGTCGTCTGTAGATAGAATTTTAGAGCATGCACAACATCCAAGTTGTGCAGCAGACGTTCTTTATGAGAAGAAGGATTGGGACAGAGAGAAGGAACAACAATTTCCTAATTAGTATTTCTATCCAAAACCACGAAGAACCGCCCTATCCGCATGAAAGTCTAGGTAAGGCGAATCACACTGCGAAGCCGAGAGTTCCGAAACTCTTCGAGCAGAAGAGATAGCAATAAGAAACAAAACCTTCCAAGACAGCAACTTAATATCTATGGAATGCATAGGCTGAAACGGAGCCTGCTGCAAAACTTTAAGAACAAGATTAAGGTTCAGGAGGAGCAACAGGTTTTGTGTAGCAAAATAGATAATGCAGAAATCTGACCTTTCAGAGAACTGACTGACAACCCTTTCTCAAGACCTTCCTGGAGAAAAGACAAAATTCTAGGAATCCTGACCCTACTCCAAAAGTAGCCCTTAGATTCACACCAATAAAGGTATTTATGCCATACTGTATGGTAAATGTTAAGAGTAACAGGCTTGTGAGCCTGGATCATGGTCTCAATGACAGGACTCAGAAAATCCACACTTAGACAGAACTAAGCATTCAATCTCCAAGCAGTCAGCTTCAGAGAAAAGAGATTTGAATGGAGGAATGGACCCTGAATTAGAAGGTCCTCCTTAAGAAGAAACCTCCAAGGTGGCCGAGATGACATCTTCACTAGGTCTGCATACCAGATCCTGCAAGGCAATGCAGGAGCTATAAGAATTATCGACACTGTCTCTTGTTTCATACGAGCAATAACATGGAAGGAGTGCAAATGGAGGAAACAGTTATGCTAAGTCAAAATCCCAAAGAACCGCCAGAGATTTTTATCAGAGTGGCCTTAGGATCTCTTGACCTTGAACCGCACCTTGGAAGCTTGGCATTCTGCCGAGACGCCATCAGATCCAACTCCGGCAACCCCCATTTGAGGGTTAACCTGGAGAACACCTCCGGATGGAGAGCCCACTCCCCGGGATGAAATGTCTGTCTGCTCAGGAAATCCGCTTGCCAGTTGTCTACTCCAGGAATGTGGATGGCAGATAGACAACAATTGTGAGCTTCAGCCCACGGAATAATCTGTGTCACCTCCTTCATGGCTAAGGAACTCCGAGTTCCTCCCTGGTGGTTGATGTAAGCCACTGAGGTGATGTTGTCTGACTGAAACCTGATAATCCAGGCTAAGGACAATTGTGGCCAAGCCATCAGAGCAGACTCCTCCCTAGTCCATAGTCCCTGCACCTTTAATGATTCCCAGACTGCTCCCCAGCCTAGCAGGCTGGCGGCCGTGGTCACCATCACCCAGGAAGGTCTCCGGAAGCATGTGTCCTGAGACAAATGGTCCTGAGAAAGCCACCACGGGAGTGAGTCTCTTGTCGACTGGTCTAGATCTATCCTCTGAGACAGATCTGAATGGTCTCCGTTCCATTGTCTGAGCATGCATAATTGCAGAGCTCTCAAATGGAATTGAGCAAAGGGAATGATGTCCATGGAAGCAACCATCAGACCAATTACCTCCATACATTGAGCCACTGATGGCCGAACGGTAGACTGTAGAGAGAGACAATACGAGAGAATTCTGGATTTTCTGACCTCTGTCAGAAAAAAATTCATGGATAGGGAATCTAGTATGGTCCCTAAGAAAACCACCCTTGTAGCTGGAAAAAGGAAGCTCTTTTCCAGATTCACTTTCCAGCCATGGGAATGTAGAAAAGACAACAAGATCTCTGTATGAGAGTTTGCTTGTTGAAAAGATGGCACCTGAACCAATATGTCATCCAGATAGGGCGCCACTGCAATTCCCCGAGACCTGATCACTGCCAAAAGAGCCCCCAGAACCTGAAAGTGTTTGTCTAGAAAGGCGAATCTCAGGAATTTGCGATGATCCCTGTGGATAGAAACATGAAGATACACGTCCTTCAGGTCTATGGTTGTCATGAACTGACACTCTTGGACCAAAGGAAGAATGGAATGAATGGTTTCCATTTTAAAGGACGGTACCCTGAGAAACTTGTTGAGGCACTTTAGGTCTAAAATACTTTAGGTCTAAAATGGGTCGAAATGTTCCCTCTTTTTTGGGCACCACGAACAGATTTGAATAGAATCCTAGACCCTGTTCCCTTACTGGAAATGGAACAATCACTCCCAGGGAGGAAAGGTCCTGAACGCAGTTCAAGAATGTCTCTCTTTTTACCTGGTCTGCAGATAATCTTGAGAGGTGGAATCTGCCCCTGGGAGGGAAAGTCTTGAATTCTATTTTGTAACCCTTAGATACTATGTCTACAGCCCAAGGATCTGGGACATCTTGTCTCCACGCTTGACAAAACCCACTTGATCCGGCGCCGACCCTTTATGCTGACTTAGACTCAGCTGAGTGTTTCTTTGATTGCTGCCCCTTATTCCAAGACTGATTGGGCTTCCAAGAAGACTTGGACTGCTCCTGCTTGGAAGAGGAAGACTTTTGACCTTTGAAGTTACGAAAGGAACACAAACTACTTTGACATCCTTTGAGTCTGTTCTTCTTGTATTGCGGTATAGACCCTTTTCCACCCATAATATCAGAAATTATTTCTGCCAGACCAGGTCTAAACAAGGTCTTACCCTTGAAAAAAAGCACA
Organism: Bombina bombina; assembly: GCF_027579735.1. Taxonomy (NCBI): domain Eukaryota; kingdom Metazoa; phylum Chordata; class Amphibia; order Anura; family Bombinatoridae; genus Bombina; species Bombina bombina. The sequence continues at coordinate 1,196,630,566 of NC_069501.1, read as the reverse complement.
ATAAGCTTGGACTTAGAGGTAACATCATCTGACCAAGATTTTAGCCACAATGCCCTGCAGGCTAGGACAGTGAAGCCAGACATCTTGGCTCCCAGTCTAATAACTTGCATGTTAGCATCAAACATAAAGGAATTGGCTAGTTTAAGAGCCTTAATCCTATCTTGTATCTCCTCCAATGGAGTTTCTACTAAAATTGATTCAGACAATGCGTTGCACCAATAAGATTCTGCACTTGCTACTGTGGCAATACAAACTTCAGGTTTCCATTGAAGACCTTGATGAACATACATCTTCTTCAAACAAACTTCCAGCTTTTTGTTCATAGGATCCTTAAATGAGCAACTATCCTCTATAGGGATTGCAGTTCTCTTAGCCAGAGTAGAAATAGCCCCTTTTACTTTAGGCACCGTGGCCAAGAATCTTTAATAGAGTCAGGAATAGGAAACATCTTTTTAAATACGGGAGACAAAGAGAAAGGAATCTCTGGCTTCTCCCATTCCTGTGAAATAATCTCTGTCACATGGTATGGGACAGGAAAAACTTCCACAGAGGAAGGAACATCATAGTATTTATAAAGTTTACTAGACTTATTAGGGTTGACAACGACAGAAGTATCAAAATCGTCCAAAGTAACCAATACCTCCTTTAACAGTACACAAAGGTGTTCAAGCTTAAATCTCTTTACTTCTTCAGTATCAGATGAAGGAATAATACCGTCCAAATCTGAGATTTCACTCTCAGAGTCTACTGCTATATCCTCCTCATCAGAAACCTTACTATCTGAATGTCTAATTTTCTTCTTGTGTTTTCCCAGCATAAGAAAAGCAGATAATGCAGCAGATACCACAAAATATACCTGTGCAGCAAAATCTGTAGGCAAACAAACTCCTCCAGGAGACTGAGAGGAACAGCAGGACACTGTTTGTGATGCCATAGAAGCTTGGGATGTTTGAGGAGAAAGCTATGGCATTGCCTGAACAGCATAATCCTGAGAGACATTGGGCTCAGCGGGCAACAATTTATCTTTAAATTGAAGTGTTCTAGCTAAGCATGCAGCACAGAATTGCATAGGCAAAACAATTTGTGCCTCTAGGCATAACAAGCATTTTTTAAAAGACACTTGTCCATAATCCTAAATAAAACTTCCCCAAATTGTAGAAATTTTTTAAATACACTGTCACTTTATGAATTTTTAATACCACAGCCACTTAACGTTATGCAAACATTCTTTAAAACAATAAACCAATGAGGCCCCCTACACCTTAGAAAGGCTGAGGTGCCTTACCGTAACACTTATACACAATTTGGCTGCCAGAAGTCTCTAAGACGATTGTATAGTAGATCGACACTGAAGAAACTGAAATTCAATGACGCCGCTCTGCTCCGTTATTATCCAACAGCAGAGAGAAGTCACATGACTGGCAGAGAGAGGAAACTACGCAGCAAGTAAAAGGCACTCATATCCCTCTGCCAACAACACCGGAGCTACATTTACACAAACGCTCAAGCAGTCTGTCAGTTAGCCTGTTCTAGCTAAGCAAGCAAAGCCAAATGTTAAGTTTATACATAAATCCCTGTATAAAACATAAGCCCCACACACTTACTAATAAAGTATTTCAACAAAATTAGCCCAAAGAGGAAACACGTCCCAATAAAAGGAAGATTAACCCCTAGTCTCAACATACATAATGTGCCTGTCCACTGCCAAAGAGAATCCTGTATAAAAGAATTTTAAAAATGTCCCCATCTATTGCATATGAAATATTCTTCTGAAATGCAAGTCTCCAAGACCTAGAAGACAAAAACACTTATCTGCAGTCTAGCTGTCCGGCCGGAAGACAGCTCACAAGGCGTGAAAGGACACATACTCCTTACAGAGACCTGTAGAAAAAGAAAGGTCAGAGTAACCAATTCTGGCTTTCTGTACCATGGGCAGCAATGTGTTAGGAAACAAAGCAAGGACTACCTCACAACTTCCTAACTGCTTAAAAGCCACCACTACTCTACTGAAAACATTGACGTGGACTCAGCTAAACCCAAACCCTTGCTTGCAGGGAAAAGTACCCGAAAAAGGAATTCATTTCTTCAGACACCAAACTTCACCTCCTCCATTGACAGAGGCAAATAGAATGACTGTGGATTATGGGTAGGGGAGTGACACTTAACAGCTTTGCTGTGGTGCTCTTTGCCTCCTCCTGCTGGCCAGTAGTGATATTCCCACTAGTAATTGAATGATGTTGTGGACTCTCCATATCATAGGAAAGTAATACATTTTACAGTAAGTACAATTACACTCATGATAACACTGTCTGATATATATATATTTTTTTTGGTTATAAGAGCTCAAAGATATGATGTCTCATGTGTTACAAAAAAATGGGCAAAGGGTTTTAACATAGAGATACATACACACACACACACACACATATATATATATATATATATATATATATATATATATATATATATATATATATATATATACATACATACATACATACATATATAAATAAATATGTGTGTGTGTACATATGTATTTATGTGTTTGTATATGTATTTACAGACATACAGTATATACATATTAACACATACATACATATGTACACACATATATATTTGAAAACAATAGCTGAAAATATGAAAAAAATCATATGTATGCAGTATTCATATTTAATAAAGTGTTTAACTGTGTATGTACTGTAAATATTTCACATTCCAATGTTCTTCATATAGTTTCTAATTATTTTTAAATATATATTCCTATATATATCTGTATATATCTATTCCTATTTATAATTTTATATAGATATATATTTTACCAAAAAAAAAACAACCTAATAGAATATAAATATTCCTTTAACAATAAGTAGAACATATTCTTCTTTGTTAAGAACATTGTAATGTGAAATAGATATATTTCATGCCAGATTTAGCACACTTGAATAAAAGCAGTCGGGTTAGCGAGTGACTATGGGTGTTAGTTTTTTTTTGCGCTCCATTGAAGTCTATGGTAGAATACAATAGCGCTTTCTCAATATTCAAAGTTCAACATTTTGCATGCGTCAGGTTTCTGCTTGTGCTCACATTTTTTACTTTCAACATGTAATACGAGCGTAACCCGGGGAAAAAAGCCTCCGTCTAGAGATGTTAAAGCGCAAGCTCGTAATCTAGCCTATTATGTGGTATAAAGAAAGATAAAGTACACTGAAATCTTTAAATACAAGTGAGGGGGTGGTGTAGCTCCAGGAAAACTACTGTAGATCAAAGTATGCGACTGGTCACAAACAACATATTAAAGCAACTCCAAGAGATCCACAAGTGAAGACGTGAGGTGCAGGCCAAGAAAAAGGACTGAGTGTGTCCCAAATCTAAGCAGCAAAAGGCATGTCCTACACGCCCCATTTTTCCTCATGTACGTGTGTTTGTGTATTTTTTTTGTGAACGCTGGAATAAATTTCCGTTTTTTTTGGATATTGTGTGTGCTGCCTTTCTTTTGCTACACTGAAATCTTCTGTAAATGGAAATAAATTGAGCACCCCCTCTAATGCCTCTAAACATAATTATACTGGTTCTGTCTGTAAAATTTTGTAAATGTCTCACTCACCTGACCAGGCTTTGCTTTAAAGTTTTCTTTAATCATTCGAAGTTCAATTACGTCACATGGGTGATGTATCACTGAGGTAATTGTAACTGGTTTCCTGCTCCTTAACAGTCGGTATAATCTCTCAGCACAATATAAGCACAATGGACCAGAAACCCAAAGCCAAGTCTGTAATTATAAAAAAAAAAATTGTTGAGAGTTGATAAACTGCAGTGACCATCCTGTGACCAGGTAACTATAGTTTAAACTATGGTAATTGGATTAATGCTTAAGGGCTGAGACAATTACACAAAGCAGCTGTAAATATAAAGGTTTCCCCACAACCTTAAGAATAGCTAGGTAAGGATAATTACAATGTCTGCAGGATACTCCAGAGTAGTAATTTTAATGCAGTTGCGCTGACCAAAAGTAGCTTAATGTGTAAACAAATGGCTCATTTAAAAACCTCTATATAGGATGGAAGTATATAAAAACTTAATTTATTTTACAAAGTGTGTACAATCGAATAAAATTTGAAACAATAAAGTATAAAATGCTAAATTACAAAATACTGTGCACAGTATAAACACTGTCTAGTGATTAGGGATGGGTGAATGTTTTGCAACATTCGAAAAACGGCACAAATTTTAACACATTTGTTTTTTCGAATCAAATTTCGAATGTATACATAACATTCTAACATTCGATTTTTGAATGTTCGGTTTTCAAATTTTATGATTACATTCGAAAATATTCTTTTCGAAAAATTAGAATTTAGATTTGTAATAGTATTTCTAATGCTTTCTTTAAATGTAATATTCGAATTATGCAATATTCGAATTTGAAAAATTCGAATTTATATGTTTGTAATAGTATTTCTAATGCTTTCTTTAAATGTAATATTCGAATTATGCAATATTCTATATAGAAACATTTGAAATGATATATTTGTATCTATTATGTATCAATTTACTAGATTCCCTCCCTACCACATGAACTATTGAACTTCTGAATAGTATTTGTTAAATAGAATGTTAAATTCAAAATTTCGAATGTGGACATTTGATATAATTATAAACATTCGAATTCGAAAGTGACATTCGAAAACTGTAAATAGTATTCGATTATAGAATTTTTAAGAACATTCGTTCTTATCAACATTTGGATTTATAATTCGAATTTCGGTAATAACATTCGTTCTAACATCCGAAATTCGAAAATTTACACATTAGCCCATCCCTACTAGTGATCACATCAATATCACAAAGTTAAAAACATCAAGCATAAACCCATATCTATCTGGGCATTAAATGAAATTAGTGTAGTATCAATTAAAAACAGAAATAAAAATCCAATTGTTGAAAAGCACAAAAGCACAAAAGAGCAGTCTTTAGTTGATTAATTGTGCAACAGTCTTTGCTGATATTTACCAGACTTGTCTTTTGAAAGAAATATGCAGTAGTTATATGAAGCTGTAAAGCAGGCTTGTCTTTGGCAAACAATTTGCAGTGGTTAGTAGAAGCTGTAAAAGCTGCAACACATGGGGTAAAAGAAGGACAGGGATATCCTTTCCATTGAGCATCATGATAAAGAAAGAAACAAAGATCTTCCAGTCCCTAAGCATTTTGCAATATGCAATAATGCAAATCTTAAAAATTTCAATTTTATGGGAATAGCTAAGATCTCAAATCACTAGAGGGGAGGTGACCCACATATTGAAATATTGAAAGAGAAGGAAAATGGATTTTCCAACTAGGTACCCTGACCCCCCGAGGCCTTAATCTGGAATTAGATTTAAACTGTCATTTAAAATGAAATTATACTACCATACTATGTCCGAAATATCATTGTACATAGTTAGAATAGGGTTAAAGTTGAATCCCATAGGTACTGATTCAATAGAAGAAATAATCCCCCACTTATTATCTTCATGGTTCTAAAACATAATCATATTAAAATATGGGTAATTGCCTTTAACAAACTTAGGTTATACTCAAAATGGTCTAAAGATTTTTTTTTGAAGATCTATTTTACAGAATTCAAAATTTTGGATTCTGAATTTTGGAATTTTAAAGTTTTGGAATTTAAAAATTTTGAAATTCTGAGATTTCAAGATTGTAATCAAAATTAAAATTAAAATTCATATCTATAAGGTTATGCTTAAATATCCTCTCCAAGATCTGTAGAAATAAGACGAAAAATAAGACTAAAAAAAAAAAAAAGCCTATCAATTGATCCTTATAATTGTAGGAATTAATTGAGTGTATATAAATATAATTATACTTAGATGAGAGTAAATATAAATAAATATAAATAAAAATAAATCAAATTAAATTCATTGAATCCTTGCATCCACAAACTCTGAAATTTCATGAATTATTCCTCAATAGAATTATGGAGATTCCCCTTCAAGTACAAATTATTTTGGCTTTTAAATACAAAAAATGTATATATAAAAAAACATTTATGTACAAAGGCTTATGTATTTATTTATTTATAAAATATCACAAAACATTGCATTGATACAATAGGGTACAATAAAATACAAAAACAATAATAAAAATACACATTATATGCAAACATTTAACATAGAGCAGGTATGAAATATTTAATCAACCATGACAGGAGCATTCTGTTTTGAGATATGTATAGAGGGATCTCTTAAAGGATTTTAGGCTTGGGGAAGTTTTTAAAGTGTGAGGGAGGTCATTCCATAATTGTGGCGCTCTGTAGGAAAAGGAGGATCGAGCTGCTTTTTGTATTGAGGCAAGCTAAATAATGTGCTGTTATTGGATCGGAGGTTATAGGAGGTGGGAATAGCAGGGGAGAGCATTCTGCTCAGGTAGGGTGGGAGCTTCCCAGAAAGGCTCTTAAAGACAAGGCAGGAAAGATGGAGGGTGTGTCTGGATTCCAGCGACAACCAGTTTAGTTCTTTTAGCATGTCACAATGGTGGGTCCTGTAGTTACATTGTAGCACAAAGCGGCAGAGCGAGTTATATAACGTATTTAGTTTATTAAGGTGAGTTTGCGGAGCAGGTGCATATACTATGTCCCCATAATCCAAGATAGGCATCAGCATTTGCTGTACAATCTTTTCCTTTACTGTAGGGCTGAGGTAAGATTTGTTTCTGTACAGGGCACCTAGTTTTGGATAAAGTTTAGAGGTAACTTTTTCTATGTGGAGTCCAAAAGATAGATTGGGGGCTAACAACATACCTAAGTATTTAAAAGAGTGGACTGCGGTCAGCGTGCAATTGGATTTTGTTTTGATGCGAAGATGGGAATTTTGTAATTAATGTATTTTAGGTCCCGTTCCAAAGATCATTGTGACCGTTTTGTCAGTGTTTAGGAAGAGTTTGTTTTTTGAGATCCACTTTTCTACCTCTGTGAACTGGTCTTGGAGCACTGTTTCAAGCTGCAGCAGATCAGATTTGTTTGCATAGATTACCGTGTCGTCTGCGTACATGTGTACAGTTGAGGATTTGCAGACATTAGGCAAATCATTTATAAATAATGTGAATAGTAGGGGGCCGAGAATGGAACCTTGGGGAACACCACACGTGACTGGGAGAGGGATGGAGTCACTGTTAGAGACAGAGACATATTGTGATCGATCCAATACATATGATTTAAACCAGGTTAACGGGTGATCAGCAATACCAGAGATTTTTAGTTTGAGAAGTAGTAGGTCATGGTCCACTGTGTCAAAAGCCTTTGCAAAATCAAGGAAAATAGCTCCAGTTAGGTCTCCTTGTTCCATGGCAGTTTGGATGTCGTTGCAAACTTTTAGGAGGGCAGTTGTAGTGGAGTGATTTGGTCTGAAACCTGATTGATCAGGGGTCAGATAGTTAGAAAGTTGATAATACTCGCATAATTGCGTATGGACGCATTTTTCTAGGATTTTTGACAATACAGGGAGCAGTGATATAGGACGATAGTTAGAAACCAAGGTTAACTCCCCACTTTTATGAATAGGCACTACTCTTGCAGTTTTCCAGAGTTTGGGTATGTATCCAGACACCAAGGATTCGTTAATTAGGGTTGCAACAGGCTTAGCAATTGCCGGCGCACTGAGCTTCAACAGCATTGCTGGGATTTGATCAGGTCCTGACTGGTTTTTCATTTTTAGATTATCGAGGTGTTTCTTAATGACATTGAAGGGTACAGGTCTAAAATTGAACTTTCTATATTGGGTCTTTGCTGTTTTAGTGGGGCCTGATCCACATTTGTAGCTTCAGGATGTGTGCCATTTATTAGTTTGTCAATCAGGGTGGTGGAGCATCCTACAAAATAATTGTTAAAGGCATTTGCTACTTCTAAGGGGAGTTGCAAGTTTTGGTTATCCACATTTACAGTGGAGGGTTGGGAGTGGATTGGTGGATTTTGTAAGTTATTTATGAGTTTCCAAAACTTTCTAGGGTTACATATATAATTGTTCAGATTTTCACAGAAATATTGCGCCTTAGCCAATTTTGTTTGTTTAGTACATATATTTCGCCAATTTATATATACACAGTGATCATTCATAGAGCCAGTATGCTTGAACTTTGACCACAATGAATCCCGAAATTGGTACATTTGAATGAGGTCAGCTGTGATCCAATTCAAGTGTGCTCCTTTTACTCTCACCTTACGCAGCGGTGCATGTAAATTCCAAACTTGTAGGAGTTCAGACTGAAAGAATTCAACTGCAGAGTCTAGATCTGGGATTAGGTTTAATCTGTGCCAGGGGAGGTTCTTGATGTATTGGCTCTATATATTATATATTATACATATTAGGAGTGAATACTATTTATTGATTGTGATGGATTCACATATCAGGTTTGAATACATAGAAAGATTAGATCTGGTTCTATTATTATGCATCTATTTACTATAAAGTCTGTCTTCAAATGTGTATGCCGCTTTAAATCTGAGGTATATAAGCACAGTCTTTACACAACATCTACATTCAGCTTGACAAAGGCTGTGTTACAGCCGAAATGCGTTGCTCTATTTTTGAGATACTTGGGCTTCCGTAGGTGTAGCACATTGATGCTGTGAGAGTTCATTGAACTCACTTGTGAAGCGGCACCATTTGAAAGAAAGCTTCAAGCATACGAAGGAAGATTTGGAGGTCCGGTTTAACCCCCAGGAGAACAGCAAACGGCAATCGGTGTAAGTATAAATGTGCACCTTGCCATTTTAAAATATATATGCCTATAAGGATATCCCTTTCCTTCTTTTCGCCCATGTGTTGCAGCTTTTACAGCTTCTACTAACCACTGCAAATTGTTTGCCAAAGACAAGCCTGCTTTACAGCTTCATCTAACTACTGCATATTTCTTTCAAAAGACACGTCTGGTAAATATCAGCAAAGACTGTTGCACAATTAATCAACTAAAGACTGCTCTTTTGTGCTTTTCAACAAATGGATTTTTATTTCTGTTTTTAATTGATGTTACACTAATTTTATTTAATGCCCAGATAGATATGGGTTTATGATTGATGTTTTTAACTTTGTGATATTGATGTGATCACTAGACAGTTTTTATACTGTGCACAGTATTTTGTAATTTAGCATTTTATACTTGTATTATTGTTTCAAATTTTATTTGATTGTACACACTTTGTAGAATAAATTAAGTTTTTATATACTTCCTATATAGAGGTTTTTACATAAGACATTTGTTTACACATTAAGCTACTTTTGGTCAGCACAACTATATTAAAATTACTAGTCTGGAGTATCCTGCAGACATTGTAATTATCCTTACCTAACTATAGTTTAAACACCTTGAGATTTTAATATAAAATGTTCAGTCATGCATAATGAAACAACGTTGCAATTTCTTGCTACCATTTTGTGTAATTTGCTTACTTCCCAAGGCTAAACTTTATTACATATATTTCCATAATTGGTTTTAAAGGGATACTAAACCCAAATTTTTGTCTTTCATGATTCAGATAGAGCGTGCAATTTTAAGCAACTTTCTAATTTACTCCTATTATCAATTTCTCTTCGCTCTCTTGTTATCTTTATTTGAAAAAGAAGGCATCTAAGCTAAGGAGCCAGCCATTTTTTGTTTCAGAACACTGGATAGCACTTGTTTATTGGTGTGTGCATTTATCCACCAATCAGCAAGCACAAGGTTGTGAACCAAAAATGGGTCGGCTTCTAAACTTACATTATTGCTTTTCAAATAAAGATAGCAAGAGAATTAAGAAAAATTGATAATAGGAGTAAATTAAAAAGCTGCTTAAAATTGGATGCTCTATCTAAATCATTAAAGAAAAAAATGGGGTTCAGTGTCCCTTTCAAAGAAGACAACTGCAAAACAATCCACTTTATACTAACAATATAACTGTGCCTAGTCTTGTCTGTAGACTCAGGCCTGGATAGGCCCCTCCAAAGAAGGCAAGTAGTGGGTAATATCTTGTAATATCAGCATAAATAAAAATTATCGCAAATGACCAGGAAAACCCTTGCAAAATTGTTTGTGCTCCACTTGTAATCTAGCCCAAAATGTGTATGCAAGTTATACAGGAATAAATCACATTAAATATGCGCATTATAAATTGAAATTCAAGTACACTGGATGTGCAAAAAATACAAATAAATGTAACTTATAGGTACAAAATACAAAGCGTAATTTGTTTTTTCCTAAAATGGGCTAAACACGGGTGTATATGAAATTGTCTCTCAAATACCTGTGTAATTCTGTAAACATTTTCGCCCTACAGATCTCAATTTTTTGCCCTTGCAAATTAAAAGGTGACGAAGTTGCAACAAAATACTCAAAAAGCGTAATGTGATTTATATTAGGTGTAATGTTAACAATGTTAAACAATTTTAAAGTTTAAACATATGCTGGGTTTTCCCTGTTTACTTCATCCTCCATTGCAAACTTTTTCCTAGCTGAGAACTCTCATTATTTTTATGGGTTACATCTTGCCACTCGCAGGAACATCCCCCCTTTTGTATACAGTTCCATAAGGGGTTCCCCAGCAAGTGCCAGTGTGGAATATCCTGTCTAGATTGGCAAATTTATTATAATCGGCTGCAAGGTGTTTACCTTGTTAGTTTATGTGAATGATCAATAATAAGCCTGATTTAACCCCTTAAGGACCAGGCATTTAAAGGGACAGTACACTGTAAAATTGTTTTTCCATAAATGTATTTTAAATGACTTGTTATACCAAATGCAGAGTATAAAATATTTGAGAAATTGCATTTTCGGGTTTATTTGTGTATCTGAAGTAGCTGGTTTTGTGCTTTGAAACCACAGCCTATTACAATGGGTTGAGCTTCAGGTAATATCAGATTTCATTATGTTATCACTTTCATGTACACAGACTTGCTTCCTTATCTTATATTTGTCTGGAACACCAAAGCTCAATACATAGAGAGAACAATGGAAAATTATCATTTTATTACTTAACTATCATGCCCCCACTGAGGGTGTAATCTCTTCTGCTGGCTGTGTTTACTTAGGCTTGTCAATAGCATATACGCCAGTATCAAAACTTTGAGTATAGGTTGGGAAACCACAAGCTAAATCAGCTATTTCAAATGCTGAAATATGAGTAAAGGAGCTACTTGCAACCAATTTAATACACTTTAGCAGGTAAAAAGGATCATTGGGAATAATTTAAAGGGGAGAAAGTTTTTGGGTGAACTGTCCCTTTAAGACTAAAACTTACCCAAAAGACCAGAGCATTTTTAGCATTTTTGCCATCACTACATTTAAACAGAAATAGAGCCTTTTTTATATTTACCTATCAAAACTATATATATATATATTTTTAGTAGACAACCTAAAGTATTGATCTAGGCCCATTTTGATATATTTCATGTGACCATTTCACTGCCAAATGCGATCAAATAATAAAAAAAATTGTTAATTTTTTCCACAAACTTTAGCTTTCTTACTGAAATTATTTACAAATATATTGTGCAATCATGGCACAAATGGTTGCAAAAGCTTCTCTGGGATCCTGTTTGTTCAGAAATAGCTTTGCCATTGCTTTTTGGTATTAGAAGGCTATTAATTGAAGCTGTGCACTACACATTTATTATTCCCAGCAGTGAAGGGGTTAATCAGGTAACTTGTAAGGTTAATTTTAGTTTTAATGTAGAGATTACCCTCCCACCTGAAACTTCCCACCCCCTGATCCCTACCAGACCCCTCTCAAACATCTCTCTTCCCTCCCCCACCCCCAAATGGTAACCTCCATTTTAAGTACGGGCACAAAATCTGCTAATATGAAAATATTAGGCTTTTTTTTAATAAAATATATATTTTTTCTATTTTCTGGAGTGTAGGGTCCCCCCTTACCCCCCAACCTCACTGATCCCCCCAAACAGCCCTCTAAACCTCCCTCCTCTAGCTATTAGACGCCATCCAGCGGTCTGCAAGTACCCAGTTTGCTATAATTTTTATTTCTTTTTTTTTTTTTTAAACTTTTTTTTCTGTAGTGTAGCTGACCCCCCTCTTTACTCTAACCCCTCCCAGATCACTTTCCCACCCTCGTATCCACTTTTCCAATATAGAAGACCCCTCTCCCTCCTCCCTCCTTCCCACTCACTGCGTCAGAACTTTTTTTCCATAGCAGCATAGCTGGCCCACCTGCTACCGCCCACTTCCTGTTCCCTCCAGCAATGGGCTGCCCATCCACATTCCTCCTTACCCCACCCACCAAAGATTGGCACCACCACTGTCCAATGGTGGCATCAGTAACTCTGTCTGTCTATTTCTGCACTGTCACACTCATGGGGCATGCAGAAATAGCACAACCGACCTACTTTTAGCAAGATCGCGGCAGAGAGAGGCACAGGACAGCAGCGGCGTACAAGGTACAACACTGTTTCTTAAGGGCATAACGATCAGCGTCGTAATGGGTACGCCGCTGGTCGTTAAGGGGTTAAAGGGATAGAAAGGTAAAAAATTAAATTGCATGGGTGCATTTCAGTGTGAAATAGAAGCATTTTTGCAATATACTTTCATTAGCAAAAAATGCTTCTAGTAAAATGTATTACTTGAGGCATATGCACATATTCTGTGAGGGTCCGTGCACCAGTACTGAAGACATAATTTGTGTCATACAAGCCACTGCAGTCTCTCTAAACAGGCATTGAATACTGGTGTACAGGCGCTCACAGGATATGCGAGTATGCCTCAGAAAAAAAACAGCAATAACTTTTACTAGACGCATTTTTGTACATGAAAATGTACCCATGCACATTTATTGTTTGACCTTTCAATCCCCTTTAATAGTATGACATTGTATTTCTATAGATTTTAAGCAGACCTGCTGGAGGAATAAAAAAAACACACATTTCTCTATATTCTTTGCATTTATTTCAAAACAAAAAACAAGTGGTCCCCTTAACAAATAAACAAAGAAAGGAACCAATGATAGTGAAGTAAAAAAAAATCAGCTCCTTCAATCATGCCATTAAAAGTATTAATATAAGGGTGAGAAAGGCTACTCTGCTTTACATGATTCAGGTGGGAAAGGTTTCAGAAGTTCAAATTTGCACTATTCAAAAATAAATACATTTAAAACATTGCTCTTTCTTGTGCAGGTTTGTTTAAACTGCTGTTCAGTTTCCCCAAAAGACATTACCATAGGAAATAAAGGGTTAACGCATTAACGTCAACAAACAAATAATATTGTCAAAATCCATATTAATTGAATGAGCCACTTGAACTAGTTTTGGACAAAACACTTTTTTTTCATGTTGAATGATTTATCCTAAACAAAAAATATTTGACTGTCAACATGTCTAATAGTAAGTTCTATTAAAATATTAAAATGTATTTATGTGTATGTTACAAAAAATAGATCATGCGTTATCTTTTTTTACCTAATATCATTATAAACTCTAGGGGCGAGATTACAAATGCGGCGTAGGTTTCAGCGTAACTGCTAAACCTGCGTCGCCCGTAAGTTCACTTCACACATCGGGTGAATCACATATACGGCGCCGTCAGATGATAAACTGCCATAAGTCGGATAAACTGCCGATGTTCAGAAATGTGCGGAAATAGACTTTTCTGGAGTCGCCAGTGATTTACGGCAGTATATAATCTGCCGACCCCTAAGTAATAAAACAAATAAAGTTAAAATCGCCCGTAAAAGTCTAACCCGTCTTCCAAAAATAAACCTGACACGTCAAAACCCCTATATCCGCCATCCCCCCACATCGCAACTAATAATAAAGTGTATTAACCTCTAAAACCTCATCCACCCATATCGCAACTACTAACAAAAGTATTAATTAACCCCTAATCTGCCAACCCCCCACATCGCAATCTACCTCATACAGTTATTAACCATTAAACCAATCTACCTAATAAATTGATTAACCCCTAATCCCCCATTCACCGACAACGCAAATAAGATAATTAAAATATTAACCCCTAAACCCCCAACAACGCCAACTACCTAATTACACTATTAACCCCTAAACAGCTAACCCCCACAACACAAAATATCACTCTTATCACTAAGCCCCCTAACCTAACACCCCCTAATTTAGGTAGATTGCAATGTGAATGGCGGATTAGGGGTTAATCACAATCACCTAGATTACGAGTTTTGTGTTGCGGCTCGTAATGCTGAAAATATGGCATTTTCAACGTTAAAACAGCACTGCAGCCATTACAAGTCTTGTCGGTATAGCTGTACCACACACCTTTTAGCCTGTAACGCAACATCAGTACCGCACTCGAAAAAATGACGTTTTATCATGGGAGATTCCCATAGCGCCGGTATTACAAGTTTTGCGTTCTGGCTAAAAAGCGAGTGTTACAGCCTAAAATGACAAGATCTGTAACGCCATCTATAGTCAGCAGTTATGAGTTTTACGCTACAAAGCTGTAGCATAAAACTCCTAACTAAAGTGATAAAAAGTACACTAACACCCATAAACTACCTATTAACCCCTAAACCGAGGCCCTCCCGGCATTGCAAACACTATAATACATTTATTAACCCTAATCTGCTGCTCCCAACATCACCGCCACTAATAAAATGTATTAACCCCTATTCCCCCACTCCCCGACATCATCGCCACTATAATAAACCTATTAACCCCTAAACCGCTGCCCTCCTGCATCGCAAACACTATCTAAATATTATTAACCCCTAAGCTGCCGTCCGCCCACACTGCCGCTATAATAAACCTATTAACCCCTAAACCGCAAGCCCCCCACAATGAAATAAACTAAAATAAACTATTAACCCCTAAACTGAAAGCCCCCACAACGGAATATACTAAAATGAACTATTACCCCTAAACCTAACAACCCCCTAACTTTATATTAAAATTACAATTTCCCTATCTTAAATTAAATTAAAACTTGTCTGTAAAATTTTAAAAAAAAATTAAACCAGCAATTAAACTATTATAATTATTAAACTAAAATTAAACTAACTACCAATTAAATAAAACTAAACTACACATTAACAAATCCTAACACTACTCCCCCCCCAAATATAAAAAAACCCCTAGCCTACAATAAACTACCAATGGCCCTTAAAAGGGCCTTTTGTGGGGCATTGCCCCAAAGATATCAGCTCTTTTACATGTAAAAAAAATACAAACACCCCCCAACAGTAAAACCCACGACCCAACCAACCCTCCTAAATAAAAAATGTATCTAAAATAACCTAAGCTAACCATTGCCCTGAAAAGGGCATTTGTATGGGCATTGCACTTAAAAGGGCATTTAGTTCTTTTACATTGCCCAAACCCTAATCTAAAAAAAACCACCCAAAAAATACTTAAAAAAACCTAACACTAACCCCCGACGATCCACTTATTATTATTATTATTCTTTATTTATAAAGCGCCAACATATTCCACAGCGCTGTCCATGGGTAACAAAGGTAAAAGGACAGTACAATATGAAACACTAGACAAAATTTAACAAACAAATACAGGGGGAATTGGGAGCCCTGTTCCCATGTGAACTTACAATCTAAATGGGTAGGAGGGTGAGAAACAGGAGATGGGGACAGCAAAGGTGGGAATGATGTTAGTGTGGAGTTAGATGAGGGCAACTATTAAGCAAGTGGAATTCATTAGTTGCTGATTTGGTGACAGGCCTGAACAAGAAGGTCTTTAGGGAGCGTTTAAAGGAGGAGAGGTTGGAGGAAAGTCTGACAGCTCGAGGAAGTGCGTTCCAGAGGGTTGGTGCCGCACTAGAGAAGTCCTGTAGTCTAGCATGAGAGGATGTGATGATAGAAGAGGCAAGGAGTAGATCGTTGTTGGATCTTAGGGGTCGGGCTGGAGTATATTTCTTGATGAGTGAGGACAGGTATGGGGGGGGTCTGCATTGGTAAGGGCTTTGTAGGTCAGAGTCAGAATTTTGAATTTAATTCTGCTGTGAATCGGGAGCCAGTGACAGGACTCACAGATTGGTGCAGCGGATACAGAGCGTTGGGAGAGGTGGATTAGCCTAGCAGAGGCATTTAGGATAATTTGAAGGGGGGGGGGGGCGGGAGAGAGGAAGGCCAGTTAGTAGGTTGTTACAGTAGTTAAGCCGGGAAATTACTAGGGAATTGATTAGCTATTTAGTAGTTTCAGCACTCAGAAAAGGAAGAATTTTGGAGATATTGTGTAGGTGGCTGTGACATGATGAAGAGAGCGATTGGATGTGGGGTATGAAGGACAGATTGGAGTCAAGTGTAACTCCTAGGAAGCAGACTTGGGGTGATGGGGAGATAGTGGTGTCGCCAACAGTGATAGTAAAGTTAGAAACTGGAGTAGAATTAGATGGGGGGATTAGAAGAAGCTCAGTCTTGGACATGTTGATTTTTAGGTGGTGAGAGGCCAGATAAGCAGTCCCTGATGTGGGAAAGGACAGAAGGAGAGAGTGCAGGGGTGGATAGGTAGATCTGAGTATCATCAGCATAGAGGTGATAGTTGAAGCCATAGCTACTGATAAGTTTACCCAGTGAGGAAGTATAAATAGAGAAGAGTAGAGGGCCTAGAACAGAGTCTTGAGGTACTTCAACAGACAGAGGCAATAGAGAGGAGGAGTCGCCAGCAAATGAGACAGAAAAGGACCTATTAGAGAGATAAGAGTGGATCCAGGAGAGGGAAATGCCACAGAGTCCAAGGGAGCTGAGAGTCCGTAGGAGGAGGGGATGGTCAACAGTGTCAAATGCAGCAGACAGGTCAAGTAAGATAAGTATAGAATAGTGGCCATTGTTTTTAGCAGAAAGAAGATCGTTAGTAACCTTGGTGAGTGCAAGAAACTAAACAGCTAATCCATTCTCTAGTAATTTCCCGGGTTGACTACTGTAATAACCTACTAACTGGCCTTCCTCTCTCCCGCCTCTCCCCCCTTTAATCCATCCTAAATGCCTCTGCTAGACAAATCCACCTCTCCCGACGCTCTGTATCTGCTGCACCCCTCTGTGAGTCCCTTCACTGGCTCCTCATTCACAGCAGAATTACATTTAAAATTCTTACTTTGACCTACAAAGCCCTTACCAATGCAGCCCCCCCTGCCTGTCCTCACTTATCAACAAATATACTCCAGCCCATCCCCTGGACAGCGCTGAAGAATCTGTTGGCACTTTATAAATAAAGAATAATAATAAAAATAACTGTATTAATAAATAAACTGATTTTCTGTCAAGGTGAAAGTTCCTGAACAAAATATATTATTAATATCAGTTGCCATGGATTATTATATATTTGGGGGAGGTAATTGCATCAGTCTATAATATCCATTAGTAATGCAACAGTCACTACAACACTGTTATACATTCACAGCAATATATACGGGATACTCTCAGATGTACTGTGTCAAGAATATAAAGAAAACACGACTGCATATTAAGGAGAATTGCATCACTATAGCAAAAACAAAATGGGAACCAGAACATTAAAATAAAAAATAAAGTATTGAAATGGCATAACAGTAGCTGCATTAAAATAAAGAAATGTATAGCAACATGACACCAAGCAAACTAAATGCTGCAGAAAACAAACATTTTCTACAAAATAGAAAACCTCAAAAGACGCAACCCCAAATGTCTCAAATCAATACACGCTGAGGCAGCTGGTTAGCTGTTCAAAATTAGTCCATTCAATGGTTACTCTAAATCCCATTTCAGGACCCAAATCAACCTGCTTCACTGTCACTCATTTCTTTCTGCTCCATATTAAGAACGATTGAGGCTTGGGAAGGCTTTTACATTTAACTAACACCCATGGGCTTTAAAATTTTTTTTAAAAAAAATGGAAATTTAAAGGGACATGAAACCCAAAATTTTCTTTCATGATTTAGGTAGAAAATACAATTTTAAACAACTTCCCAGTTTATCAAATTTGCTTCATTCTCTTGGTATCATTTGTTGAATGATCACTATTGGTTGATAACTGAAAACAATGGTAAGCCCATGACAATCTATATATATATATATATATATATATATATATATATATATATACAGCCACCAATCAGCAGCTAGCACCCAAGTGATTTGCTGCTCCTGAGCTTGCCTAGATAAACCCTTTAACAAAGGATAACATGAGAAGGAAGCAAATTAAATAATAGAAGTAAAATGGAAAGTTATTTAAAATCACTTCCTCTGTCTGAATCATGAATGTCTAATTATGATTTTACTGTCCCTTTAAGTGTCCAGTATCCTTGTGAAGATTTTCCTGGACAGCCGACTAAAACTCTTGACTGTTCGGTTCAATACTGAACACCTGGCAACCCTAGTAACAATAGGAAAGAGGGAAAGCTGTTACAGTCTGGTCTACAATGGCTACCTAGCTGACAGAGGTCTAACTGATACTCAGGTAGACCTTGGTGTTTAAACAATGCTCAATTGGTACTAAGGGCCCCAAAGTATGCCAAGAAAATATCCCCCACACTATTAGACCACCACCACCAGCTTGAACCGTTGATATAAGGCAGGATGGATCAATGCTTTCATGTTGTTTACTCCAAATTCTGACCCTACCATCTGAATGCCGCAGCTGAAATCGAGACTCATCAGACCAGGTAACATTTTTGCAATCTTCTATTGTCCAATTTTGGTGAGCCTGTGTGAATTGTAGCCTCAGTTTCCTGTTTTTAGCTGACAGGATTGGCACCCGGTGTGGTCTTCTGCTGCTCTAGCCTATCTGCTTCAAGGTTCAACGTGTTGTGCATTCAGAGATAGTATTCTGCATACCTCGGTTGTAACGAGTGGTTATTTGAGTTTCTGTTGCCTTTCTATCTTCTCGAACCAGTCTGCCCATTCTCCTCTGACCTCTGACATTAACAAGGCATTGTCTTCTACACAACTGCCATTTACTGGATATTTTCTCTTTTTCGGACCATTCTCTGTAAACCCTAAATATGGTTGTGCGTGAACATCTTAGTAGATCAGCAGTTTTTAAAATACAGCCCGTCAGGCACCAACAACCATGCCAAAGTCACTTAAAGCCCTTTTCTTCCCCATTCTGATGCTTGGTTTGAACTTCAGTTTGAACTTCAAATCACATGGCAGCAAGTTACTGCCATGTGATTGGCTGATTTGCAATTTGTGTTACCAAGCAATTGAAAAGGTGTACCTAATAAAGTGGCTGGTGAGTGTATATATACATAGAAATACATCTTTAGCAATGTATATGTATGTGTCTTAATGTTTTTAGAAATATTTATTAAGTTTGAAGACTTGTTTTAAACATACGGGCTGCATTACCTACAGGAGGAGCAGTGTTATATTACAGCTACCTTCCGTATGAAGATGTTAATGAATACTATGGCCCCAAGTCATCAAGGTCTGTCGGACCTGATCTGACAGTGCGGATCAGGTCCGATAGACCTCGCTGAATACGGCGAGCAATACGCTTGCCGTATTCAGCATTGCACCAGCAGCTCATAAGAGCTGCTGGTGCAACGCCGCCCCCTGCAGACTCGCAGCCAATAGGCCGCCAGCAGGGGGGGTGTCAATCAACCCGATCGTACTCGATCGGGTTGATTTCCGGCGATGTCTGTCCGCCTGCTCAGAGCAGGCGGACAGGTTATGGAGCAGCGGTCTTTGTGACCGCTGCTTCATAACTGCTGTTTCTGGCGAGCCTGCAGGCTCGCCATAAACACAGGGCATCAAGCTCCATTCGGAGCTTGATAAATATGCCCCTATGTGTTTTTAAGCTTACCTTATTATGCATTGAGGTTTAAATTTGTAAGTTCACATTTGTCACTTAATAAACCCCAATCAGTATATACAGTATCACGCTACGTGATTTTTTGTTTTCTGCTTACATTTGACCTAATTTCTAGAAATATTGCGAGGAATCCATTTGATTTAATCTCTACAGGACAACTCTGCACACATAAGGAAAGGTGGATACAGATTCCTCTCCCTGGACGTAGAGCCTTACTCTTACCTCATAAGATTGAGGTGATATCTGGTAAGCAGGTTTTTATATATTTAGTTGCCACTCTGCACTTGGAATTTGGTGAAAGGGGTGTCCTCCATACAAGATTGCACCATTTTGGATATCTATATTCATTCTATTGAGAAACTGTATCCGTGCACTGAATTAGTTTTTTTTCTCTTTAATTTATAATTTTACTCAACAGTGTAAGGGGTACATTGTATCATATGTTTAGCGGCACAACTTCCTATTTCCTTCAATAGCTAATTTCTAATATTTGTTTTTGAATATATATTTTTATTTATGCAAATGTACCTAACTATTTAGGACATATTTGTACCTTCCTAAACTTAACTAGAGGAAGTTTGGTATTTATATTGGACTTTAGCGCTGGTGATTTTCCTTTGTTACTATATATATATATATATATATATATATATATATATATTGTACCAAAATACGATCAGGTATACAGTATATAGAAATATGTATTTATGAATAAATAAAACATATTCTACTATGTGAAGAACATTGGAATGTGCAATATTCATATTTTCATATCCGTTTTTCGCACATGAGAATATGCGATCAAGTTAGCGCGCAAGTAGGATGTTGGGTTTTCCCACTTTTTTGCTTCATTGACTTCTTTGGAGGAATACGTGAATGTGAACACAATTTTCTAACTTCATTTTTTTTTTTGTACTCGTCGGGTTAGCGCGACAACGAAAACAGTTTATTTTCAACTCATAATACGAGAGCAAACTGACATGTGCAAAAAGTCTAACTTCTAGCGCAGCTAACGCCCTAGCGGGAGCGTTAATTAGCGCTCCACTTGTAATCTAGCCCATAGTCAGCAGTATTTTCAAATTCCAATGTCATATATAAGAAGAATTTACTCACTTTTGCCCAGTAATACATAGAATACGTCTTTACCCACTTTGAGTAATTAACATAGAAACAAAATTGTCATTATGCCAGTACGACAACGAGCAAGACTTTAACCTCCTTTGGGGTAATATATGTGGCCAATTTACTCATTTGCACCAGTAATACAGAGATGATGTTTTGTCTGTAGGTGGTAGTTCTTAAAGTGATATGAAACCCATTTTTTTCATGATTCAAATAAAGCATGGGATTTTAAACAGCTTTTTAATTTCCTTCTAGTATCCATTTCCTTTGTTCTCTTTGTATCTTTGGTTTAAAAGCAGTGACGTATGATTAGGAGCCAGACAATTTCTGGAGCACTACATGCCAGCAGTTTTGAAAGAGCACTAGATGGCAACACTATTTCCTGCCACTTACTGCTCCAGATGCCTACCTAGGTATCTCTTCAGCACAGAATATTATGGGAATGAAGCAAATTTGATAAAAGAAGTAAACTGTAAACTTTTTGTAAACTGTATGCTCTGTCTGAATCTGCTTTGTCTGAATCACAAAATAATTTTTTGGGTTTCATATTCCTTAAATGGTTCTTCCCAGCTTAATTGTCCTTGCTGTTGTTTATGTAGTGTATTCTTTTCGAACATTGGGCTACTGTTCCTAAAGTTGAATACAGATAAAGTTCACATTACTGCAGTGTAAGGATATTGCTCTATATTATTTTGAGTTTGCACATGCCCGATTTGTGTCATTTACAGGACATTTTGTGAACTATTGAGACATTTGCAGAAAGCATACCAAAGTGACTGTCATGCAATCATCAAACACTTGATGAAAAAAATTAACTCTATAACAAAAATCCATAAGGATATGGTTGACACATTAGGATATTCTTCTTCATTGTTACAAAGTGGTGTTGGCTGTTTTAAAGTTAAGTCCATCCACTGTGGTGTAACAAAGAGCCCTGTATAGTTAGTTTTAGTGGATGATTTGAACATGTGAAAATCTTCAGCTACCAACAATGTTGACTGCAAGCTAGAGGATACTTCTGACAAGACACCAAAGGAATTCTGCTCATTTCTATAGGTAATTTAGCACTATGGATTGTCTACTTCAATTCTCAGACAAGAGCAGTGAAGCAACATGTTTCTCTGTCACCTCAGAAATGTTGCATCCAAGCATGGGCTGGCAAGGTTATGACATCCATGTTTCTGCAGCATAGGCAGACGATGATTGACATTCTGCAGCATAGGAAGACCATAACTGGTGCCTACTAAGCAAACCTGATTGGAAAAAGTACAGAAAGAAATGAAAGAGAAGAGATGTGGCAATATGAGTCAGAAAGAACTGTTCCACCAAGACAATGTCCCTTGCACTTATTTGTCATGTCTGCTAAAGCAATGACAGCTGTTCATAAGTGACTGGACAGCAAAGAACAAACATTTTTTTTATTTTCAAGGCATCAAAACAATTTTCAGCATCGTTTGCAAAAGTGAGTTGAGCAGAAACAGTATTTCATGTATCTAAGCATTTTCTTTCTATGACAGAATTAAGACTTATTGATTTACCCTCATAATACTGCATGTGCACAGCATCATCACACATGGGTATTGTAACTTCTTTATGGTATTAACCATGTTGGAAAGGTCATCTACATATTTATGGTGTAATGATCCATCAGAGGCCTTTAAAGCTTAATTGTCATTCAGAGATTTTACTTATTCATGCACTGATACACATTCAGGGCTTTAAAAGAGTATTAAACAGCTCTTGCTTTTTTTGTGCAAAAATCATGCTCTCTCACACTTCCTGAGGAAGCCAAAAGGCAAATTCTGTAACCATAAAATGCTGCAAATCAAATAGTTGGTTTAGGGAATTTGAAGCATTTTGAAAGACATAGGCATCAATTATGAAGCCATCATTACTATGTTCTACTACTTAATCAGGGAGAGGTCACTTGTTTTAATAGGTTATTAATACAAAAACAACTAAGGTAAAGCTCTTGCTGTCAACACAACCAAATCCAGCTCTGAACCACCAAGGATAACATCAAATGACTGAACTTATTTTCCATGTTGGAACCTAAGTTTCACTACATCTATCTTAAAGGGACAGTAAAGTCATAATAAGACATTTATGATTTAGACAGAGCATACAATTTTACTTCTATTATTTAATTTGCTTCCTTCTCTTGTTATCCTTTGCTGAAAGGTTTATCTAGGTAGGCTCAAGAGCAGCAAAGAATCTAGGTTCTAGCTGCTGGTTGGTGGCTGCATATATATATATATATATATATATATATATATATATACCGATTGTCATTGGCTCACCCATGTGCTCAGTTAAAAACCGGTAGTGCATTGATCCTACTTCAACAAATGATACCAAGAGAATGAAGCAAATTTGATAATAGAAGTAAAATTGGAAAGTTGTTTAAATTGTATGTTTTACCTAAATCATGAAAGAAACATTTTGGGTTTAATGTCCCTTTAAGGAGAGATGCAGCACAAGTGCAGTTATGTCAGCACTGGAATGCAGTGATAACCATGACTAGAGGGAGGCAGGGGATACCCTCAATACCCTCAATTCTAAGTTTTTAAAATGTATTTAGTGTTTAATGTTCCTTTATTTATAACACCAAAAAAGTGTATGATACAGAAGTTTTTTTTCTGCATAAATCATACATTTTAAATCGATAGATAATCCCTATATTACCTATTCCCCAGTTTTGCACAGAAAAATATGGCCTAGATTTGGAGTTTGGTGTTAGCCGTGAAAAGCAGCGTTTAACGGCTCCTAACGCTGGTTTTAGGCTACCGCCGGTATTTGGAGTCACTCAAAATAGGGTCTAACGCTCACTTTTCAGCCGCGACTTTTCCATACCGCAGATCCCCTTACGTAAATTGCGTATCCTATCTTTTCAATGGGATCTTTCTAACTCCGGTATTTAGAGTCGTGTCTGAAGTGAGCGTTAGACATCTAACGACAAAACTCCAGCCGCAGGAAAAAAGTCAGTAGTTAAGAGCTTTCTGGGCTAACGCCGGTTTATAAAGCTCTTAACTACTGTGCTCTAAAGTACACTAACACCCATAAACTACCTATGTACCCCTAAACCGAGGTCCCCCCACATCGCCGCAACTCGATTACATTTTTTTAAACCCTAATCTGCCGACCGCCACCTACGTTATACTTATGTACCCCTAATCTGCTGCCCCTAACACCGCCGACCCCTGTATTATATTTATTAACCCCTAACCTGCCCCCCACAACGTCGCCTCCACCTACCTACACTTATTAAACCCTAATCTGCTGACCGCAAAGCGCCGCCACCTACGTTATCCTTATGTACCCCTAATCTGCTGCCCCTAACACCGCCGACCCCTATATTATATTTATTAACCCCTAATCTGCCCCCCACAACGTAATTATATTTATTAACCCCTAATCTGCCGACCGGAGCTCACCGCTATTCTAATAAATGTATTAACCCCTAAAGCTAAGTCTAACCCTAACACTAACGCCCCCCTAAGTTAAATATAATTTACATCTAATGAAATTAATTAACTCTTATTAAATAAATTATTCCTATTTAAAGATAAATACTTACCTGTAAAATAAATCCTAATATAGCTACAATATAAATTATAATTATATTATAGCTATTTTAGGATTTATATTTATTTTACAGGTAACTTTGTATTTATTTTAACCAGGTACAATAGCTATTAAATAGTTAAGAACTATTTAATAGCTACCTAGTTAAAATAATTACAAAATTACCTGTAAAATAAATCCTAACCTAAGTTACAATTAAACCTAACACTACACTATCAATAAATTAATTAAATAAACTACCTACAATTACCTACAATTAACCTAACACTACACTATCAATAAATTAATTAAATACAATTCCTACAAATAAATACAATTAAATAAACTAGCTAAAGTACAAAAAATAAAAAAAAACTAAGTTACAAAAAATAAAAAAATATTTACAAACATAATAAAAATATTACAACAATTTTAAACTAATTACACCTACTCTAAGCCCCCTAATAAAATAACAAAGCCCCCCAAAATAAAAAAATGCCCTACCCTATTCTAAATTACTAAAGTTCAAAGCTCTTTTACCTTACCAGCCCTGAACAGGGCCCTTTGCGGGGCATGCCCCAAAGAATTCAGCTCTTTTGCCTGTAAAAAAAAACATACAATACCCCCCCCCCAACATTACAACCCACCACCCACATACCCCTAATCTAACCCAAACCCCCCTTAAATAAACCTAACACTAAGCCCCTGAAGATCTTCCTACCTTATCTTCACCCTGCCAGGTTCACCGATCCGTCCTGAAGAGCTCCTCCGATGTCCTGATCCAAGCCCAAGCGGGGGGCTGAAGAGGTCCATGATCCGGCTGAAGTCTTCATCCAAGCGGGAGCTGAAGAGGTCCATGATTCGGATGAAGTCTTCATCCAAGCGGGAGCTGAAGAGGTCCATGATCCGGATGAAGTCTTCTATCAACGGCATCTTCAATCTTCTTTCTTCCAGATCCATCTTGCAGACCTCCGACGCGGAACATCCTCTTCTCCCGACGCCTACTAGCCGAATGACGGTTCCTTTAAGGGACGTCATCCAAGATGGCGTCCCTCGAATTCCGATTGGCTGATAGGATTCTATCAGCCAATCGGAATTAAGGTAGGAATATTCTGATTGGCTGATGGAATCAGCCAATCAGAATCAAGTTCAATCCGATTGGCTGATCCAATCAGCCAATCAGACTGAGCTCGCATTCTATTGGCTGATCGGAACAGTCAATAGAATGCGAGCTCAATCTGATTGGCTGGTTGGATCAGCCAATCGGATTGAACTTGATTCTGATTGGCTGATTCCATCAGCCAATCAGAATATTCCTACCTTAATTCCGATTGGCTGATAGAATCCTATCAGCCAATCGGAATTCGAGGGACGCCATCTTGGATGACGTCCCTTAAAGGAACCGTCATTCGGCTAGTAGGCGTCGGGAGAAGAGGATGTTCCGCGTCGGAGGTCTGCAAGATGGATCCGGAAGAAAGAAGATTGAAGATGCCGTTGATAGAAGACTTCATCCGGATCATGGACCTCTTCAGCTCCCGCTTGGATGAAGACTTCATCTGGATCATGGACCTCTTCAGCTCCCGCTTGGATGAAGACTTCAGCCGGATCATGGACCTCTTCAGCCCCCCGCTTGGGCTTGGATCAGGACATCGGAGGAGCTCTTCAGGACAGATCGGTGAACCTGGCAGGGTGAAGATAAGGTAGGAAGATCTTCAGGGGCTTAGTGTTAGGTTTATTTAAGGGGGGTTTGGGTTAGATTAGGGGTATGTGGGTGGTGGGTTGTAATGTTGAGGGGGGGGGTATTGTATGTTTTTTTTTACAGGCAAAAGAGCTGAATTCTTTGGGGCATGCCCCGCAAAGGGCCCTGTTCAGGGCTGGTAAGGTAAAAGAGCTTTGAACTTTAGCAATATAGAATAGGGTAGGGCATTTTTTTATTTTGGGGGGCTTTGTTATTTTATTAGGGGGCTTAGAGTAGGTGTAATTAGTTTAAAATTGTTGTAATATATTTCTAATGTTTGTAAATATTTTTTTATTTTTTGTAACTTAGTTCTTTTTTATTTTTTGTACTTTAGCTAGTTCATTTAATTGTATTTATTTGTAGGAATTGTATTTAATTAATTTATTGATAGTGTAGTGTTAGGTTAATTGTAGGTAATTGTAGGTAGTTTATTTAATTAATTTATTGATAGTGTAGTGTTAGGTTTAATTGTAACTTAGGTTAGGATTTATTTTACAGGTAATTTTGTAATTATTTTAACTATTTTAGCTATTAAATAGTTCTTAACTATTTAATAGCTATTGTACCTGGTTAAAATAAATACAAAGTTACCTGTAAAATAAATATAAATCCTAAAATAGCTATAATATAATTATTGTAGCTATATTAGGATTTATTTTACAGGTAAGTATTTATCTTTAAATAGGAATAATTTATTTAATAAGAGTTAATTAATTTCGTTAGATGTAAATTATATTTAACTTAGGGGGGTGTTAGTGTTAGGGTTAGACTTAGCTTTAAGGGTTAATACATTTATTAGAATAGCGGTGAGCTCCAGTCGGCAGATTAGGGGTTAATAATTGAAGTTAGGTGTTGGCGATGTTAGGGAGGGCAGATTAGGGGTTAATACTATTTATTATAGGGTTAGTGAGGCGGATTAGGGGTTAATAACTTTATTATAGTAGCGCTCAGGTCCGGTCGGCAGATTAGGGGTTAATAAGTGTAGGCAGGTGGAGGCGACGTTGTGGGGGGCAGATTAGGGGTTAATAAATATAATATAGGGGTCGGCGATGTTAGGGCAGCAGATTAGGGGTACATAGGGATAATGTAAGTAGCGGCGGTTTACGGAGCGGCAGATTAGGGGTTAATAATAATATGCAGGGGTCAGCGATAGCGTGGGCGGCAGATTAGGGGTTAATAAGTGTAAGGTTAGGGGTGTTTAGACTCGGGGTACATGTTAGGGTGTTAGGTGCAGACGTAGGAAGTGTTTCCGCATAGCAAACAATGGGGCTGCGTTAGGAGCTGAACGCGGCTTTTTTGCAGGTGTTAGGTTTTTTTTCAGCTCAAACAGCCCCATTGTTTCATATGGGAGAATCGTGCACGAGCACGTTTTTGAGGCTGGCCGCTTGCGTAAGCAACTCTGGTATCGAGAGTTGAAGCTGCGTTAAAAATGCTCTACGCTCCTTTTTTGGAGCCTAACGCAGCCTTTATGTGGACTCTCAATACCAGAGTTATTTTTATGGTGCGGCCAGAAAAAAGCCGGCGTTAGTTTTTCGGGTCGTTACCGACAAAACTCCAAATCTAGCCGTATGTGTTTTACCTCTGTGATTAGCTTGTATCTAAGCATCTTCTGACATCCCCCTGATCACATGACTTTTTATTTATTATCTATTGACTTGCATTTAAGCTAATTGGTGCTGTGTTGTGCACAACCCACGGGCGTGAGCACAATGTTATCTATATGGCTCACGTGAACTAGCACTCCCCAGTTGTGAAAAGCTAATAAAAAAGCATGTGATCAGGGGGCTGTCTTTAGTGACTTAGAAACAGACAGACATTTAGAGGTTTAAAGGTTATAAAGTATGTTAATATAACAATGTTGGTTGTGCAAAGCTGGGGAATGGGTAGTAAAGGCGTTATCTATCATTTTAAACAATAACAAATGTTGTGTAGGCTGTCTCTATAAGTATTTACTGCCAGACTGTACATAAAAATATAAATTCTATGTATACATTCTATCTTCATTTAATTATATAATGAATTTATTTTTCTATCCTTATACTGCTGTTTTCATAGCAAAATTATTTTGTTTACAACATGTTGGTTTGAAATCACTGGGGACTATTTCCTACAAATGAAACCTGTTCATTTGTAGATTTTAATTTAAGCATCACACTCTTTGGATTTCTAAAATCCTTTCACTGGAACAATTGTATTAAAAGAAATATAAGTTGTTGTTTTTTATTTTCACATTATTATGTTGCAATCTACATTTGTCTGATTGAAATTTCCCTGAAGTATTTTTTCAATTTTCATCTTAGTTTTACTTTTTCAAAATAATCAAATCCACAACAGCTTAAAATAATGTGCATATCTCAAGAGTCCTGCCCTGTCTACCTGTGAATGATCTGGACTGGACACACTGCTATGGGACTATATTTTACTGCTCTGTCTGCCTGTGAATGAGCTGGAATGGACACTTACTGCTATGGGATTATATTTTTCTTGGACCCAATATGAGAGGAAGAATAAGCATCAAAAAAAGCATAAATATTGGGGGAAAAGTTTAGACGCAGTCTAAATAAATATAATTAAAATAAGAGAAAAAATAATGAGCGAATACCATGTCATAAATAGAAGGAAGAGGGCAAAAACCGAAGCGATAGAACAGGCAAAGATTTGGTGATGCAAGTTTTACATGGCTTAATTGCAAAAGCAAAATTCACAAATCATTATTTTCTAGTCATGTGATGTGTGACCATATATGACATCATTTGTTACATGGTTAATCACAAATAAAAAGAGAGAAGCGTTCAACCTGAGAACGAACAATAGCATAATAGTTTGTTCTATGGCTAGTTACCACCCAAGAAGCAGCCTCTTTTTGCTCAACATGTGACTTTCACAGAGAATAACTTTCCTGTAGCATATCAGTCTGATCCAGACTTAACAGTGCAGTCCAGCCCTGAAATACCAGGCGATCCCTCTCTGAATGAGAGAAAAGAAAATGTATGCTTACCTGATAAATTTGTTTCTTTTTTGACACGATGAGTCCACAGATCATCTTAATTACTAATGGGATATTCACCTCCTGGTCAGCAGGAGGAGGCAAAGAGCCCCACAGCAGAGCTGTTAAATAGCTCCTCCCTTCCCTCCCACTCCAGTCATTTGACCGAAGTTAGGAAGAGAAAGGAAAAGCCAAGGTGCAGAGGTGTCTGAAGTTTACAATAACCCACAACCTGTCTACAAGAACAGGGCGGGCGGTGGACTCATTGTGTCAAAAAAGAAACAAATTTATCAGGTAAGCATAAATTTTCTTTTCTTTTTTAAGACATCATGAGTCCACGGATCATCTTAATTACTAATGGGATTCAATACCCAAGCTAGAGTACACAGATGATACTGGAGGGACAAGACAGGGAACCTAAACGGAAGGCACCACTGCTTGAAGAACCTTTTTCCCAAAAGCGGCCTCAGCCGAGGCAAAAGTGTCAAATTTGTAGAACTTTGAAAAAGTGTGAAGAGAGGACATAGTTGCAAATCTGTTCCACAGAAGATTCATTTTTGACCGCCCATGAGGAAGCAACAGCCCTCGTGGAATGAGCCGTAACTCTCCCGGGAGGCTGCTGTCCAGCAGTCTCATATGCAAAACGTATGATACTCTTCAGCCAAAAAGAAAGAGAAAACCATCAACAAAGAAGAAGACTGACGACAGTCCTTAGTCGCCTGCAGGAAAAACTTTAAAGCACGGACCACTTCCAAATTGTTCTGAAAAGAAGGATTAGGACACAAGAAAAGAACAACAATCTCCTGATTAATGTTCCAATCAGAAACAACCTTAGGAAGAAATCCTAATTTAGTACGTAAAAATACCTTATCTGAATGGAAAATAAGATAAGGAGACTCATACTGTAATGCCGAGAGCTCTGACACTCTCTGAGCATAAGAAATAGCAACAAGAAACTAAAACTTTCCAAGATAACAACTTAATATCTAAGGAATGCATAGGCTCAAACGGAGCCCCTTGAAGAACTCTGAGAACTAAATTCAGACTCCATGGAGGAGTAACTGATTTGAACACAGGCCTCATCCTGACCAAGGCCTGATAAAATGATTGTACATCTGTGACATCTGCCAGACCTTTGTGTAACAAAATAGATAAAGACAGAGATTTGACCCTTTAGGGAAAACTTGACGATAAACCTTTCTCCAAACCCTCTTGGAGAAAAGACAAAATTCTAGGAATCCTACTCTACTCCATGAGTAGCCCATGGATTCACACCAATAGAGATATCTACGCCATATCCCATGATAAATTTTTCTAGTGAGAGGCTTACGAGCTTGAATCATGGTCTCAATGACCGAGTCAGAAAAACCCCGCTTGGATAATATTAAGTGTTCAATCTCCAAGCAGTCAGTTTGCAGACCATGCGCATCTGCACCGCTCCTAATAACGCCTCACTCTCTCGATGTAGGCAGAGTATCTACCCGACTGCTGCGCAATGACAATGGCGTGAGTCGGAAGCTCTGCCCATCGTGGGCGTGAAGATAAAAACAACTGCCACACTAACGTCCTTAACTGAAAATAAGAGGACGATAATAGTGAATAAAGTTAAAAAATAACCATCTGAGCCAAAGTAATTGAAATGCAAAGGCCTGTCCCCAGTCCCTGTACTTGCACCTATGCTGTCAATTAATTCTCCGGAACTAGGAGAGATGAAAATTATGTTAGTTAGGGAAATAAAGTGCTAGCCCTTTCCTGGATCCCCCCAGAAATAAATAAGCAGCACTTACCTTAATGTCTGCCATACAGCTAGGCAGATCACAGGTTTAAGAGGTCCTCTCCCTCCTATTGACCTGTTGGAAAAAAAAGGCATGCTGAGTAATCCATTACCTCAGACTAAGGCACACAATATATGGGAGGCACAATGAGAATTATGTCCCACAAGTTCCCATTACTCTAAAGCCACCAAAAGCTCTACTGAGACTGATATGGACTACGGCTACACCCTAGAACAAAGCAGCACAATCTTGCACTACTTTTAAAATAATAAACTCTTGATTGAAGAATCTAATCCTAACACCGCAATTTGCTTCTTCCTATCACTAACGTAGGCAAAGAGAATGACTGGAGTGGGAAGGAAGGGAGGAGCTATTTAACAGCTCTGCTGTGGTGCTCTTTGCCTCCTCATGCTAACCAGGAGGTAAATATCCCATTAGTAATTAAGATGATCCGTGGACTCATCATGTCTTAAAAAAGAAACGGCAAAACCCCAGACGTACATTTCGGCCTAGTATGGGCCTCATCAGTGAGGTGCAGCCATACGCCTCTAGGTACACTGAGCAACGGGTTCACGTTTGGATTCCCGCATCACACTTAGGGAGACTTCCCTAAGAGTCATTATTTATGTTAATCACATAATATATTACATAAACGTGTCCAGTGTTTTTGTGGAAGTTTTAACTGTTTTGATGTGCATCACTAGCTGTTCTTGTCATGCACAACGTGGCCTATGTGCTCATGATGAGTTACTCAAGGAATGCTTTCTAAAAAAAAAAAAAAAACAAGGGGCTGTTCCTGCAAATTGCAAGATGCCTCCCATAGAAAGTAATTGAGCTAGCTGGAAAGGCAAACCTCACTGGCGAGAGCAGCGTTAGAAGAGAACAGGGGGAACGCTTTAAAAATTAAATCCTGCAGTCAATACAAGTCAGAGACTGTTTTCAGCGTGTAGCATCTTAAATTCACATACATGTGTTTTATATTCAGATAAAAGGTGTTTTAAATATTTCGACTTAATCTTGCCACCTTTTTGTTAATGAGATAAAACTGTGAGTTCTGAATTAGGAAACTGTTAAGAGAATATTCAAGACCTTGCAGAGAACAGTCCCATTGAACGTTATTTTACAATACGGAAAACAACACACTGAATTTAGTCTAATAAGTATCAGTTTTATGGTGTGCTGTCTTTATGAATTTTCCAGTGTAATTTCAATACGAAATTTTATTTTTCACTAAAATTACAATTTTTTGCAAATTATTTTGTTAAGAATTTAAATGTAATATAATCATACAATTTTTGATGTGCTTTTTTTATTTAGTTTTTATTCAATATTGCATTTATTTGTTTTATATTATTTTTTTAAAGCTCTATTCTAATGTATGCATCTCATTCACATACTTAAATTCAGGGAGTACCTATTTGCCAGACACACTGGTTTTAATATAAAAACTGTCTTTAGATAATTCTAGTGGTTATTTCATAGTATTGGCAAGATTTCTTACAAAATCTCATAAGCCCAGAGTCCTTTATATAATCAGGATCTTAGAGAGGTGTTTCCAGGATGCCAGTTAAAGGGACAGTCTAGGCCAAAATAAACTTTCATGATTCAGATACAGCATGTCATTTTAAACAATTTTCCAATTTACTTTTATCACCAATTTTGCTTTGTTCTCTTGGTATTCTTAGTTGAAAGCTTAACCTAGGAGGTTCATATGCAAATTTCTTAGACCTTGAAGGCCACCTATTTTCAGAATGCATTTTAACAGTTTTTCACCACTAGAGGGAGTTAGTTCACGTATTTCATATAGATAACACTGTGCTCGTGCACGAGAAGTTATCTGGGAGCAGGCACTGATTGGCTAGACTGCAAGTCTGTCAAAAGAACTGAAAAAAGGGGCAGTTTGCAGAGGCTTAGATACAAGATAATCACAGAGGTTAAAAGTATATTAATATAACTGTGTTGGTTATGCAAACCTGGGAAATGGGTAATAAAGGGATTATCTATCTTTTAAAACAATAAAAATTCTGGTGTAGACTGTCCCTTTAATTTGTTAAATTCCTTAAAGTCATGGTAAACTTAAGTTATCTGCACAACAGATTATAAATATTTGACTTTTTATGTATAAATGTATAACTGGCTGCCCATTTCGATCATCTCTTTTTTTCTTCAGGGCGGAGAATATCTGGCAAAATTGTGTATTTTCAATCTGATTGATGAATGAAAAATTTTGGGTTTCATGTCCCTTTAAATAATAATTTAAAAATAATTTCTTATAGTGTGGTTTGATTCAGCTTAGTATGTAGTTTACAATTGTACTTTCTATTACGTTTTACTATGACTTTAATGATAGATCAGGTTTATTAAGATTTACTTCTGAATGGCATTCCAACAGGGTTATTTGTTTTTACATGATTTTTATATTCCATAAATGTTATTTATAACTATTTCTATAATTGTGTGTTAAAAGATTTGAAAATGTTATGTCCTGAATCACAAAAGGAAATTTTAGGGACTCATGTCCCTTTTAATTTTATCAGTTAATTAATATAACACATACAGGGCCGCCATCAGGGGGTGACAGGGGTGACTCCTGTCAGGGGCCCAATGGGCCAGGGGGGCCCCATGAGTCAAGAACTAAAAAAAAAAAAAAAAAAAAAAAAAATTTTTTTTTTTTTAAATTTTGGCAGCCACCAGTGGGTACTACAGCAGAGTGCTAATTGAGTATGGGAAATGTTATTACAAGGAGTAAAGTATTAGCATTTGAGAGGATTTCTGAGTGTGCACTAAACCACTATGCACAGTGTGAGACAGACTTGGCGCTTTGTTTGTACAGTGTGTGCCTGAGTCAGACGGCAGATCATTTTCATTTGCAGAGAAGGTAGGACTTAATTCAGAGTGACAACTTCAGTGTGGTAGTATTTGTTTGGTTGGGCCAGGGGTCCATAAATTTTTTTTTTTTTAGCAGCAGTGTATTTATGATTATTTGACAATGCTGTAGAAATTCTATATTTAAAACCATGCAGAAATGTTTCCTCCTCAATACACAAATGGTAGGTGCCCTTTTGGCAGATTCCAGTTTACTGCCCCTTTATGCAATGACTTTCCAGATGCAAGGAGGCATTTTATCTAAGATTTTTACATCTGCATAAAATGTTATACTCTCAGACTAAGATTGCTCAGTGTTTGAAATGAGACAGGTTAACTTAAAACTGTTCAGTTTACACTACAGCTGACTTAATTTTGAAATACATACCAACAAGCCTATATCCTGCATTTAACCAGATCTAATGGTATGAGTACCACAGCTTATGGTTTCACCAAGACCATATAGAGTACAGCATTTTCAAAATCCATAAATACAGCTGACAGATCATGGGAACATTTGTACACTATATTTGAAGTGGTGCTCTTGGTTGGGGAAAATGGGGAAAAAACAAACAAACATATGTCAACCTTTTAAAAGTACTTTTCTTCATCTAGCTATCTACTCAGATCATTAATGTACAATTTTGAATTCACAGAATTATTCTTGTTTACACATTTACAAATATGGTTCTTTAAAAAGTGATCTCTTAATTTCTTCAATTTTTTGTATCATGCATGTCACACACTGTTGATTTAGGGGATGCAAGGTGCATAAATGTTTCCTCCTGTGAGTGTTTCTGTGAGTGTCTGTGTTTATGTCTTTGTGCTTTGGTTTGTGTCTCTATGAGTGTGTATGTATTTTTTTTCTGTGGGTCTCTCTGTGAGGGTGGGTGTGTATGTCTTTGTGCATTTTCTGTGAATGTCTGTGAGGGTGTGTGCATATGTCTTTGAGCTTTTTCTATGGGTGTCTCTGTGAGGGTATGTTTGTATTTGTGTATTTTCTCTGGATCCCTCTGTGAGGGTGGGTGTGTATGTCTGTGTTTTCTGTGGATGTCTCTGTGAGGGGGTGTGTGTGTATGTATGTCTGTGTTTTCTGTGGATATCTCTGTGAGGGTGTGTGTTTTCTGTGTGTATGTCTTTGTGTGTTTTCTGTCAGTGTCTCTGTGTGTGTGTATGTCTTTGTGTGTTTTCTGAGGCTGTCTCTGTCGGTGTTTCCTTGGGTGTATGTGCAAGTTTGTGTTTGTGTGTGTGTGTCTATTGTCTGTTCCTTTTTAGGAAATTTTGACCTTACTACTGATTATTCACATCTTTCTACAGACTTTGAGACTAATGAGATCTTTATGGAAGTCACCAATCCACCATTTAACCTTTAAATTATTGTTTAGGCAGTTCAGGGCACTTCCTTTCAGCCACTGCATGCTGTTGTCATCATTTAGTTGGCATCTTCCTTTACAAAAAGATAATCAGAACTCCATATTTTGTTTTCTAAATCTCCTTTTTTTAAAAAAACTGTAGTCTACCTCATTACTTGTCAGGTCAATGTAAACAAGGGCTGAGTGTATGTTTGGGTGTCTGTGTCTGAGTGTGTTTCTTTCCGTGTCTGCTAGAGTGTCTATATGTGAATCCTTATGTGTGAGTGTGTGTTTCAATGTATGAGTGTGTCTGTGTGTTTGTATGTTACTACCTTTACAACATTTTCAAGTTTAAATAGACACTTAAAAATAAAGTGCATATATGTTTTAGTCACTTGGTCAAAAATTGCACATGTCAAGGTGGGGGGGGCCCTGATCAATGGTTAAGTCAGGGGCCCCAAAATTTCTAGTGGCGGCCCTGAACACATATCTGCAAAAAATTAAGGGCTAGATTACAAGTGGAGCGCTATTTTAACGTGAGCCCGTAAAGGGGCAAATTTGCTCATCTACAAGCGCATGTTTAATAATTAGCCATTACAAGTGGCTGGTTAATTCTACCACGAGCTTGAGGTAGCTAGAATTCATTAACCAGAGTGCAGATCTCTGGTTAATGACAAAAATGTCCCCAATTGCCGCCAAAATAAAGTGTACAGTTCATTTATTAATAAAAAAGTATGAGCATCTTTTTTTAAAAAATTTAAAATAACTGCACAAAGCAGTTATAAGGGTTTAAAGTGAGGGGATGTGCCTTTACACAGTGGTCTGAGTGGTCTATGGGGACTGTTTTATACTGCAAATTTATATGTAAACTCTGATATACATGTATATTTATGTGTTAATATACTGTATGTATATAGACATATAAACACATAAATATATACAGTATGTGTATATCCATACACATATATATTTTAAATTTGCTGCCCAACGCTGCATGTCTTACTCCCTGCACTGCGCTAGGTTCTTTTATGTGTCTGACGGCATCAGAACGAGGCCTTGAGTACAAAGCTTCAAGGCAAAGCGAAAGCGAGGTGGCGTTTGCATTGCGCTCAACTTGTAATACCAGTGCACATTTGCTTGCGCCAGTATTACTGAGTGTTTTAAAATCAACATTTATATTTTATGACATCTTATTACAATTAAATATTTGACTGTTACATAAAACATTAATATCTTAGCATTTATAGGACTATTCTAATGATATGTCAAGACCTATACAATTTAACCATATGAATTTTTGAAACATATACAGTTCCCATAGATTTTGATAACATTCTGAGGTTGCCGAGGGGCCTTGTTTTAAAGATTATTTTAAGCTTCATCTATCTTTTCCAGCATTTAGTTTGTGGGCTTTCCTGCCATTAACACCTACAGTGTGTGAAGTACCTAATTCATGATATTTCATACATAAAACAAAAAATTCTAGCAATGCAGAAAAACACAAAAATACAACCGGAAAAACTAGGAAACACACTTGCAAAATTGGTTATGTCAATGTTTGTAGTTGTAGAATATTGGTAAAATAAAGGTGTCTCCATTGGCTGGCTGTGGGTGTTCTATAGTCTTTGTAAGGACTTTAAATACCTGTATAATAAATTATTATCGATTACCAACCTTAAAGGGATATGCAACCCATTTTTTTTCTTGTATCTTGGTATCTTTTGTTGAAATACAATGACGTATGCTTAGGAGCCGGCCCATTTCTGGAGCACTATACGGCAGCAGTTTGCAAGAGTGTTATCCCTTTGCAATAACACTAGAGGGCAGCACTATTTCCTGTCATGTAGCGCTCCAGATGCCTACCTAGGTATTTCTTCAACACAGACTATCAGAGGAACAAAGCAAATTTGATCATAGAAGTAATTCGGAAACTTTTTTTAAACATGGTATGCTCTGTCTGAATCACACAATAAACTTTTTGGGTTTCATATTCTTTTAATCAGTGCTAAGCCACCTCCAGGAAATAGTAGAGGACAGGGCTACCCCAATCTATTTCTGTACATAAGAAAACAAGAATTCACAGAGAAATCAGTGAAAAGAAGAAAAAAAAAAAGAAAACAATATACTCTTCTTAGACCATAGAGCTCCATAATGAATTGCAAAACTCTTCTCAGACATGATGGTACATTATCACACAGCTTTCTATTTACGACTAAAATCCCTTTAAATTAAATCTGTTTAATATTAAAGGGATACTGAACCCAAATGTTTTCTGTCATGATTCAGACAGAGCATGCAATTTTAAGCAACTTTTTAATTTACTTCTAATATCAATTTGTCTTTGTTCTCTTGTTATCTTTATTTGAAAAAGCAGGAATGTAAGCTTATGAGACGGCCCGTCTTTGGTTCAGAACCTGGGTAGCGCTTGCTGATTGGTAGCTAAAATGTAATAACCAATTGCCCGGCGCTATCTAGGGAGTTGAACCAAAAATAGGCCAGCTCATAAACTTACATTTCTGCTTTTTCAAATAAAGATACCAAGAGAATGAAGAAAATTGGTAATGGGAGTAAATTAGAAAGTTGCTTAAAATTGCATGCTCTGTCTGAATCATGAAAAAAAAATGGCTTTAGTATCCCTTTAAATTGAAACTTATACAGCTTTATAGTTGTATTCTATTGTTAACTCTTACTGGATGATGAGGGCAACTCATAGAGCTCTGTTGGACTAAAACTATGTATTTATTATTTTAAAGGGACACTCAATCAAAATTAAACGTTCATTATTCAGATAGAGCATGCCATTTTAAACAGCTTTCCAATTTACTTCCATTAACTAAATGTGCACAGTCTTTTTATATTTACACTTTTTGAGTCACCAGCTCCTACTGAGCATGTGCAAGAATAAGTGTGTATGCATTTGTGAATGGCTAATGGCTGTCACATAGTACGTGTATGCATTTGTGATTGTCAGAAAACAAATCTACTACTCATTTGAAGTTCAGACAAAGTGCTATTGCATTGTCTTGTTATCTTGCATTTGTTGATTATGCAAATCTACTGTGTTGACTGGTCCTTTAATATTTATTTTAGATATTCTTACAGATGCATCAAAGAAAAAAGGTGTTACATACCTCTGGGAAGTGAGGCTGAAACTCTGGTTCTTCGGTGCATAATTTTTCGGAATTATTCCCAATTAATTCTCCTTGATTCTCAGAAAAGTTCCCTGGAGTCGTAGCCGGCATGCTCTTAGAAAATGATTCCCCATCAACCACACTGAGTACAGAATAATCCTTTATGGTTTTGTTTGGATTGAGACAGCCAGGAGGGTGCTTCTCTAAATTACTTTGATATTTTAGAACACCTCTAGAAAATAAATTGCATGAGATAAGTACTAGCCTCAGTGTACTGAAGTGTCAATTACTTTCAATTCAAGAGAATTTGAAGTGCTGGTAACTTGAATTATTAAAGAACAAGTGCCTGAGTTTTGAACATCTTAAAAAAACAGTTCAGTAAGCATTTGACAAGTGAAGATACAGTTCCCCTTATGTATCATTATGTACTAGTAAACCCTTGGCTTTGTTGCAGCCCTGTTTTGGCAGCCAATGGGTGAAAGAACATACTGAGTACGCTTGAGTTACGTGCAGCTTAAAGGTGCACTGTATTTTTCTGTATATGTGACAGAGCAGAATGTAAACCTGTTATTTTTTTGCCTTGAAAAAAATTGAGGTTAAAATGTGGTTTATCTTTTAACTAATAGATCTGTATCAGTTAGTTGATAAGTTGATAAGTAATTCCTGATTATACATTTTGTCAGTTATTGGTACATATCTGATAAAACTGTATTAGTTTCAAATGAGCTTTAACCATATATTTCTTTATTTGTGCAGAAATATAATTTAATGCTACTCTTTCATATGAAAAAACAAAAACAAAAACAAAATAAGTACAGTGTCCTTTTAAATAATAGCAACAAAATTCAACCATAATTAGGGTTGCTGGCTGACCTGCAAACAATTGCTCCTCCGCAAACCTTTACCTTAGCCCCCACCTTTACCTATTTGATTGTTAATAAAACACACAGCAGTCACTTGACTCCACAATTGAAAGTAAAAAAACAAAGAGCAGAGATTTTACCCCAGAGGCTAAATTGAAGACACAGAGAAAAATATTTTAGCACCCCCCCAAGGACTGACACTAACACATAAGATGGTAATTTTTGTACCCTCCTTGGAGGCTTGTAACAGACAGAGTAGTACAGGGCTCACAACATTTGCTGAATACATCTTTAGGGAGATACGTGGGACAAATCTCACCAGTAGTTGATAGGCAGATCTGTGATGGAAGGGTTGGTGCCTTAGCTGTGCTATTGGCAGGGTGTTTTGTGGCCAAGGTTGTGTGGAGTTGGGAGTCTTGTGGATGAAGAAAGAGCAATCCTTGAAATCAGGACATTTGCCCTGACAGGGGAATCTGCAGACATGAAATTAGACAAAGCTACTAAGCAGTGGAAATCCTACAGGATCCAGAACATTTGGGCGGTATTGCAGAGTTACTAAGGGAACATTAAAATGGACAATGTTAAGTATTTTTGTAAAGATTTTACTGGGCAGACTTGAAATACTGGACTTTCTAGTTGAACACTGGACACTTGAGACCCTATTTATAATAAGATAGTATGTAGTAATGTAGAGCTCCCCACCATCCTGTATTTTACAGGATTCTCATGTTAGGGAGTTATGCATTGCTGTCCTTTTTGCAGCTTCCCTAGGGCAAATATCTCTGTTTCCAGAGCAAAGCCAGGGACTGCCCAAGCTAAGCCATAGTCTTTCCCGACTCACCCATGACCTGCCTAACCTCTCTCATGGCATAAGTTATTGCTTTACCCCTCCAGTCATGGCTCTACCCACAAAATTAATCTCCATTGCCTTCCAATCCCTGGAAGTCTCATAGAATTGTTAGGAGCTATGGTTATATATATATATATATATATATATATATATATATATATATATATATATATATATATACTGTATATATTATAGCTTCGTATTAAGTTAAAAGGACATTCTAGTGAAATACTAAAATGTTATGATTTGTTAAATAACTTTGAGCTAGATTACAAGAGGCACCCTAACATTAAAATATTGTGCCCTAATTAACTTGTGCGGGTATTAAAAATTAAAAGTAAACGCGAACGCACAATCACAAACTAAATTTGTGCTCATAGGGTTAGCGACTGAAGACCTTGTGTAAAAGATTAGGGCTAACATTAAAGTTGCATTAAACACAACATAAATACAATAAAATTAATAGTTACACTTATATATACACTAGCTAATAAAAAATATTCACATACATATTAAAATCATGTCCGCTGTTGGTAACACTTTATTGGATTGTTATGGACCAACAGATCCCTTAGGTAGGCAGCACATTTGTATATCACCCGTGGTGGTTCCACACCTGAGAAAGGGAGCACCCTATCCATTTTGACAATTTACCAATGTTTATTAATTGAGTATTTGACCACACAATTAAAAGGTGTGCAAGTAGTTATGAAGTTTAACCTTTTAGATCCATCCAACTTCCTTGATTTGGTAAGTAACGATAATTGATTCTCATATTGTAATCTTTTAATGGTCATATCAATGCCCTTTGTTCGGTACCCTCATGTTAACAATTTCTGTTTCAACTAAGCCAGCATAATCAAGTGTTTATGCTTGTTGATGCTGGGGGTGAAAGCTACTAGCTAGCAGCCAAGAGTTGTGATCTGTGGATTTAGTATATATCAAAATCCAACTCTATGCCTGTCATTCTCTTAAACCTTAAAATATTTAAATCAAAGAAATTGATAATTTCAATATTATATTCAAATTAAACTTAATTGGATAAGCCAATTGATTGAGTGATTGTATCCATTACTTTAGCATGTCCTCAGAGCCTCCCAGACCAACATCACATTATCAATGTACCTTGTGAAATATTTAATATTTGCATGTGTGTGAGGTTGTATGATATTATATTCATACCACAGCATAAAAAGGTTGGCAAAGTTGTTAAAGGATAGGGTGATCTCTTTCACAGGTG
Organism: Bombina bombina; assembly: GCF_027579735.1. Taxonomy (NCBI): domain Eukaryota; kingdom Metazoa; phylum Chordata; class Amphibia; order Anura; family Bombinatoridae; genus Bombina; species Bombina bombina. Next base: position 1,196,589,335 of record NC_069501.1, on the reverse strand, counting down.
TGGAACAAATAAGAGTGGTATACAAACATGCTACCAACCTGTTGGTCCATAACAATCCACTAAAGTGTTACCAACAAAAGATATGGTTGGATGATCACAAAAAGTTGGAATGTTATAAATGTTGCAACTGTACAACATGCAACAACATGTTAACTGATTCATTTTTCCATCATCCCCATCAAGGGATAAAATATATGATGTGTAAATTGCCTTACGTGCACCAGTGATCATATGATCTATCTATTAATGTGTCCAATGTGTTTAAGTTTGCAAAGGCATTAAACATATAAAAATGTGCTCCCAGGAGCAATTCATTGGTACTACTGAGGAGTGCACAGCAGATGAGCTAATCAGGAACACACAGGTATAGGCCAATGAGCATTAACAGGAACTGCCAACAAGTTACATTTTTCTCATGAAAAAAACAAACAAAAAACAATTATAGTACAACGTTAATATATGTTTTCTCTGATGTGTCAAGAGGCATGCATTTATAGCATGTACACACACATAGGCTAGCGTCATATCAGAAGTGGGGCTTGTGTACTTTAAAATCATTCTAGCTGTAATATCTTTAACAGAAGCATTTTACTAAAATATTGTTTATTTCTAATTGTATTTAAAAGCACGGAGGTGCATTTCAAATATTTTAGGTCATATTAAGTAGATCTAATATTATACTCAGAAAAAAAACTAATTACTGTAAAAGTACTATTTCATATCAAGTTAATTTCCAGCAAATACAATATCACAAAATTTCCATTAGGATAGAAAAAAATACATTTTAAAAATATGATCTCATTAAAGTTAGTATAATTCATTTTAAAATATTGTTTTGTTAATTAGTTTTTTTTTTTCCTTGTAAACAAATTGTTATTTTAATTGACTTGTCTATAGCGCAAATATGATTTATTACTTTTAAAATACTGTCATTACAAACAAAAAAAAAGTTTATTCTATTAAAAATAAAATGCTGGAGGGATGGAGACGTCTGGAGACCAACATGGCTGCATTTTAATAGAGCTCCGTACACAGTCGTCCTGTAGGGCTTAACAGCGGGGGAAATCCGACAACAAAGTGAACCAAATTGGGGTGCATTTACTCCTCTTAGCTTACTGCCTTGAGTGAGAGGCTTTGAAACACAATCGGATGCCGACAACTCTGACCACGCGGCGGAAAGCTGATCCCAGGCCTCACACACAATGAACTGCACAGCACACACTAGCTGAAGTTGCGTGGCGGGTACAGACGGCTGAGATGCGGCAACAGAGGAGGTAAAAGCTACACAAAGTTGCATACCAACCAAACTGAAAACCACCAAAATAACCCAAAATAAAAGAAACACATAGTGGGGGAAACAGGGCACAAAACAGTGAAAAGTGGAACTTTACATTAACTACAAGGAACACACTGGGGACGAATAAAAGCAAACAGTGAAAGCACAGTGTAGTGGGACTGCTGAAAGAAACTGGCAATCATGAAGGGCCAGATACCAGGAGAACTTTATATATGAACTTTACAACACAAATAAAAGCTGGTTCTCGGCCTAGCTCTTATCAAAACCCAATTGCAGTGAATCTACAACACATCCCTGCAATTAACACCACAACACTAAGCTAACAGATGGCTTCCAAGACCCAAGCCAGAACAGACAGATCAGGTAAAAGTACAGCTCAGAGCACAACTCAGAGTGGAGGGAAGATGTATATATACTTCAAACCCTTTGAAACCCTGAACTCTCCTGAAACGGATTCAATAACAGTAGAGACTGCAGACAGCACAGAGCAAACTGCACCATCACAACACAGGGATAATACACCTATAACCAGAGCCAATATAGACGCCTTTCCCACAAAGGCTGACATTCCTTCCTTCATGACCCAAGTCAATAAATTAATTAAGGACGGCTTGGCAGAAGTTAAAAGAGACTTAAATGATTTAGGTAACAGATTGTTCCAACTTGAGGAGCATGCAGAAGAAACTTCTAGTTCTTTGGATGCTATGTCCATAGCACTCCACCAACAGAATCAAACAATAATACAACTACAATCTCAAGTGGAGGACTTTGATAACAGAGGCTGCCGCTAAAATCTAAGAATTTGTGGCATCGTAGAAAAAAATCCTCCAAACACAACTGCTATCATATTTGCAGAACCTGTTCAAATATCTTTTAAAGGACGACCCAGATGGAAAAGTGAGCCTAGACAGAGCACATAGGGCCTTAAGGCCTAGGCCACCTACTTCAGCACCTCCTAGGGACATAATCCTCTGTTGTCATAAATATACAGTTTAGGAACGGATAATACAAGCTGACATTAAAAAATCTACAGTGTATTTTGGAGAAGACTCCCTCCAGATCTACACAGATCTCAGCCCTATCACTTTGGCAAAACGCAGGGAGGCCCACTACCTTACTCAACATCTAATGAAACTGGAAATTCCCTATAGATGGGGATTCCCATTCTCGATAAAAATTATCAAAGAGGATAAGACCATTATCTACAAGGACCCGGAAGACTTAGATCACTTCTGCAAGCAACTGAATATCGCACAACCATCGTTGCAATCGTTGTCCGACAAGCCCAAACAGAAAAATCAAGCGCCCAAACCACAGCGCCAAGAGTGGATCACAATGGTGAAAAAGAAGAAGAACTCACGAACCCAAAGAGACAATACAAATGAGATGACAATCATCCCTTCAAGAGGTTATAACATCCCTCACTTGTTTAATCTTAATGAGAGCCATAAGAGATCCTAAAAAAAGACTTTTGCCTTACCATAATAACAAAGTTTTTGAAATTCCATTAAATATGAATACTTGTTTCCCCCCTTTTCCCCCTCCCTAATGCTCATTTATAATGTAACTGCCCAACAGGACTGACCCGACAGATAGATCTGTCTGGACGATAGAAATCTCATTATATTCTACCTACCCTGTTATTTCTGATGTGTGTGTTGTAATATGTATGGACTATAATTTTTATTTTTTTTATTTTAAATGTATATTTTATCTTCATTATGTCTGTCCATTATGTTAAAAGTTAGTTAAACTAACTCAGGCCCATATATCTTTCTTGTTCTTGTAATTTTGAACTTTCCCTGTGTTTTTGCCTGAATTGCCTGAATGACCCTTAGCTCAAATGCCCATATATATCCCCTACTCATTCCTTAACTTTTTTTGAAGACCCATCTGAAGCTAATATATCTTTCTCACTCAGCCTGATTTTAAAGTATATCTGCCCCAGTCTTGCAAGCAATACACAGACCTGCTTTTCAGCTGTCCCACTGCTCTGCAAACAGGTAGCCTCTGGAACATAGTGCTTAGTGTACTGCGTGCGCAAAATAAAGGCAACTAAATCCTCTCTCAAGGTTAAAATCACCAGGTCCTTCAAAAAAAATGTAATCTTCAATAATTTCTAAATGACATCAAGAACCTCCCCTGGCACAGATTAAACCTAATCCCAGATTTAGAGGCCCATTTATCAAGCTTCAAATGGAGCATGAGGGCCCATGTTTCTGGCGAGTCTTTAGACTCGCAAGAAACAGCAGTTATGAAGCAGCGGTCTAAAGACCGCTGCTCCATAACCCTGTCCGCCTGCTCTAATGAGGCGGACAGGAATTGCCACAATTCAACCCGATCGAGTATGATTGGGTTGATTGACACGGCACTGCTGGCGGCCCATTGGCCGCAAGTCTGCAGGGGGCGGTGTTGCACCAGCAGCTCTTGTGAGCTGCTGATGCAATGCTGTATACGGAGAGCGTATTGCACTCCGCATTCAGCGGTGTCTGTCGGACCTGATCCGGATAATTCGGCCTCTTAGACTCTGCAGTTGAATTCTTTCAGTCCAAAATCCTACAAGTTTGGAATTTGCATGCCCCGCTGCATAAAGTGAGAGTAAAAGGAGCACATTTGAATTGGATCACAGCTGACCTCATTCAAATGTACCAGTTTTGGGATTCATTGTGGTCAAGTTCAAGCATACTGGGTCTATGAATGATCACTGTGTATATAGACAATGGCGAAATATATGCACTAAACAAACAAAATTGGCCAAGGCCCAATATTTCTGTGAAAAAAATTGGCCAAGGCCCAATATTTCTGTGAAAATCTGAACAATAACATATCAAACCCTAGAAAGTTTTGGAAAGTCATAAATAACTTACAAACTCCACCAATTCACACCCAACCCTCCACTGTCAATGTGGACAACCAAACCCTGCAACTCCCCTTAGAAGTAGCAAATGCCTTTGTCGGATGCTTCACGACCCTGATTGACAAACTAATAAATGACACCCATTCTGAAACTACAAATGTGGATCAGGCCCCACTAAATCAGCTAAGACCCAATATAGAGAAGTTCAATTTTAGACCTGTACCCATCAATGTCATTAAGAAACACCTTAATAATCTAAAAGTGAAAAACCAGTCTGGACCCGATCAAATCCCAGCAATTCTGTTGAATCTCAGTGCGCCAGCAATTGCTAAACCTGTCACAACCCTAATTAACGAATCCTTGGTGTCTGGATACATACCCAAACTTTGGAAGACTGCAAGAGTAGTGCCTATCCATAAAAGTGGGAAGATAACCTTGGTTTCTAACTATTGCCCAATATCATTGCTCCCAGTATTGTAAAAAAATCTTAGAAAAATGCGTCCATATGCAGTTATGCGAGTATTACCAACAATCTAACTATCTGACCCCTGATGTATCAGGTTTTTCCCAGAAGCACTCCACTACAACTGCCCTACTAAAAGTTTGCAATGACATCCAAACTGGCATGGAACAAGGAGACCTAACTGGAGATATTTTCCTTGAATTTGCAAAGGCCTTTGACACAGTAGACCACGACATACTACTGCTCAAACTAAAAAACTCAGGTATTGGTGATTGTCCGCTAACCTGGTATTGATCATATGTATCAGATCAATCACAATATGTCTCCATTTCTGACAGCGACTCCTTCCCTCTCCCAGTCATGTGTGGTGTTTCCCAAGGTTCCATTATCGGTCCCCTACTATTCACATTATTTATAAATGATCTGCCTAATGTCTGCAAATCCTCAACTCCAAGTTCACAGAGGTTGAAAAGTTGATCTCAAAAAACAAACTCTTTCTTTAACACTGATAAAACTGTCACAATGGACCTAAATTACACAAACTACAAAATTCCCATCTATGCATCGAAACAAAATCAAATTGCACACTGACCACAGTCCACTCTTTAAATACTTGGGAATATTGTTAGACCCCAATCTATCTTTTGGTCTCCACATAGAAAAACTTGCATCTAAACTTTATCCAAAACTAGGTGCCCTGTACAGAAACAAATCCTGCCTCAGCCCTACAGTAAAGGAAAAGATTGTACAGCAAATGCTGATGCCAATCATGGATTATGGCGATGTAGTATATGCACTTGTACCGCTAACTCACCTTAATAAACTTTATACATTGTATAACTCGTTCCGCCACTTTGTGCTATAATGTAACTACAGGACCGACCATTGTGACATGCTAAAAGAACTAAACTGGCTGTCACTGGAATCCAGACGCACCCTCCAACTTTCCTGCCTTGTGTTTAAGATCTTTTCTGGGAAGCTCCTAACCTACCTGAGCAGAATGCTCTCCCTAGCTATTCCCACCTCCTATAACCTCCGATCCAGTACCAGTACATTATTTAGCTTGCCTCAATACAAAAAGAAAGCGTCTTGATCCTCCTTTTCCTACAGAGCACCACAATTGAACAACCTCTTGCACACTTTCAAACCTTCCCCAAGCCTAATATCCTTTAAGAGATCCCTCTCTACATGTCTCAAAACAGAATTCACCTGTCATGGTTGATTATATATTTCCCACCTGTTCTATGTTACATTTTGCATATATTGTGTATTATTATTGTTTTTGTATTTTATTGTACCCTATTGTATCAATGAAATGTTTTGTGGACCCAGGACATACTTGAAAATGAGAGAAATCTCAATGTATCCTTCCTGGTAAAATATTTTATAAATAAATAATAAATAAATAATCCCCCCTCCTATAACAATATGAAAAGCTGTAATAAGACGGCCTATCTACATTGTTTAAAAATTGTTGTTGAAAAAGTTTTATGTTATCAATGTTTATTCCACTGTAAGTTTAGATACAGTTGTTCAGATTGTAACTCTATTTTTGTGCTCGCTGAATCTAGTACCCTCAGAATGGGACTCTCCCCGCTCTTCATCCTAGGAGAACTATACAGATCACCGTTCAAGTTTTTTTGTTGCATTGCTGATGACGCTCAGGGCTGTAGCTGACTCAGGCGGAGCAGGTAAGACTTTTTTCATACATGGGACTGAGCACCCACATACACACACATGACGAAACCCAATATAATAATTTTGTCCCAAAATACTAAGGGACTTAATTCACCAACCAAGAGATCAGTTGTGATGAGAAGCGTAGCAAAACACAAAAATTCTATTGTATTCCTTCATGAAACAAATTTTATTTCTGGTTCAGAACCGAAATTCTCCTCCAAAGACTTCTCAATTGGTTTCTTCAATTCTTATAATGTTAAAAAGAAAAGAAATGCTGATCTAGACCCCAAATTAGATGCCTCTTCTGGATCTACGCAAACTCAGGCCAGACCACCTGATACAGTCTTTAAGTGTTTAGACTCTTTGGGCTTACTTGATACCTGGCGAATTCAACACCCAACGCAACACAATTTCACCTTTTACTCTCACCCATGGGCAGTATACATAAGACTAGATTATATATTTATAGATCGGAACCACTTATCATTAGTGAAAGCAACAGACATTCAACCGACTGCCTGGTCAGCTCATTCACTGGCATATCTTCAAGTAGACTGGCCAGACCACCCAATTACTCCTTATATGTGGAGATTGGATAACTCACTCACTGCATTACTCTCTCACATCAGAAGCCCTCTTTAAATCCTTTACAGAGTATTTTAATCATAACACCTCAACAGATATCACGCCCAACACTCTCTGGCAAGCTCTTAAGGCTGTAATGAGGGGTGAATGCATTAAGCTCAACACTCATAGGAAAAAAACATATAATAACACTATAAACACACTGACAACGTATCTAAGACATCTAGAACTACTGCACAAAAACAACCCGAAAGACTGCACCACACTTATATTCCTCACCAAAACAAGACAGGAAATTAATGTAATCTTGACAAAAGAAGCCCAAATAAAAGCCCTATCCCTCAAAAAAACATTCTTCTATGAAGGGAACAAAGCAGGTCCACTACTAGCTAAATTATTAAAAGTTCAGTCCCTCAACACCCAAATTCATAACCTCATAAGCCCTGAAAATAAACCAATTTATGATAGTCAAGAAATTGCGAATCACTTCAGCAAATTCTACTCTAAACTCTATAATTTGCCCTCAAGAGATTCCACGGAACATATAACACAAATCTTGCAATAAATCAGAGATGCCAAATTAACTACAATACAATGCTCCAAAAGAGAAGCATTAGATTCCCCTATAAGTTTGCAAGAGATACTTACGGCAATCTCTGACCTCCCAGTTAGAAAAACCCCAGGCCCAGATGGCTTTACCAATTTATACTATGTCATTTAAATCCATTCTAGCCCCCCATTTGCTAAACCTATTTCATTCAATAGATGAAGGCCAAACCTATCTGTATGATAAGCTAAACACACACATTTCAATAGTTCCAAAACCTAATAAGCCTCCTACAAATCAGAGTAGCTATAGACCTATCTCCCTCCTTAACATGGACATAAAAATACTGGGAAAAATCTTAGCAAATTGACTCAACACGATACTGCACAACATAATTCACACCGACCAAGTAGGATTTGTCCCAAACAGGGAGGCAAGACATAATACTATTAGGGCATTGACACTTATATCATACACAAAACACAATAATATACCAGCTGTTCTGCTTTCTACAGATGCCGAGAAAGCATTTGATCGCATAAATTGGCACTTCCTAGAAGAAACCCTGAAAGCGGAGGGACTAAGCCCTAAAATGCTTTTGCGGATACTAAGCCTTTACAACTGCCCCACAGCTAAAGTAAAAGCTAACGGAATGCTTTCAAATACATTAAAGGACCAGTCAACACAGTAGATTTGCATAATCAACAAATGCATGATAACAAGACAATGCAATAGCACTTAGAGGCCTATTTATCAAAGCGTCAACTATGTTGCATTTGCGGGCGTCAATACGCTCGCCAAACATCGCCAAACATTGCGGCCATGGATCTGAATACAATCTCCTTATTTATCAAAAAAGCCGTCAAAAACACGCACGTCAAGTACGGTGCGAAGAGCATCGAACTGGTGGTAACTAACAGTCATCGCTGTCGCGGCTATTCGGGCTTTTCCCAACTTTATTTATACCATTTCAATACTGTCCACAAACAAGCACATTTCTCTTTAGCACATTATTGTATATATTATTGTATATAGTATAAATGTATTCTTTTTCAGAGCAGGACTGTGTGTGTGTGTTATGTCAGAAATCTTTTACAAAAATATTTACATGTCCCGAAGTTCCTTTTTTTGCTCTAAACAATATTGTCTGTCATATATCTGTGTTTATTTATACCACTATATGTAATAATTTTGAATATAACATGTAATCAGAGTATCATATGTATTCATTTGAAATCTAGGCTATTTTAAAGGGATAGGAAAGTGAAAATTTAAGTTGCACTAGTTTGAGCTAGCTGCTAATTGGTGCCTGCACACATTTGTCTCTTGTGATTGGCTAAATAGATGTTTTCAGCTAGCTGCCATAAGTGCAATGCTGTTCCTTCAGCAAAGGATAACAAGAGAATGAAGCAAATTTGATAATAGAAGTAAATTGGAAAGTTGTTTAAAATTGTATGTTCTATCCAAATCTTGAAATAATATTTTGGGGGTTCCTGCCCCTTTAAGAGCTGGACCAGGTTTCTCTCTGCACATGTCTTACCCCTCCTGATTGCAATCTATTTTTTAAAAACACCCTTCACAGGTGTTATAAAATGGCCTGGCATATAAGATGACATTTCTTACTGAAAAATAAATTCAAGAGAAGGAAGAAATACACTGAACATATCATGACAGTAAAAAGGTGAATTTAATTTCTGCTGTATCTAAATCATGACAATTTAAAGTTAGGTGATCTATCCCTTTGAGCTATCAGCGTAAGATTTTATTGAAACAAACATCAATTCGAATTTTAAAATCCTTGTCTAAAATATTACACTGTTTGTCCTAATGTCAGCATCAATGTTTATCGTTAATACTAATTTCCCATATACATACTTTCAAAGTATAATACACAATGTAACAAATGGCACTTACAAGTTCTGATATGTGATCATCAATGACAGAAGTATTGAGCAATTTGATTCGTTAGTGATAGTTTATAATGTATATTTAAATCAGATTGGCTGATGTCATAAATCATGTGATTATGCATATTCCAATCAAAAGTGGTGGAAAAATTCACTTGTGTGTGGGTTATTTAGGAGTTTGCGTCATAATTGGTGCGAAAAGTGTTGCATCAAATATGGCGCGAAGTGGAGAGTGGGACTTGTATTACATGGCTTAAACGTGGTGCACATATATTTTTCAAAAAAATAAAAAGGAAGTTAGCTATATTATGTTGTGTATTTATTTCATTTTTATCTCTATATCTATTAGTGCGACAAGTTTGGGGCAAAACTTTGCACCAAATATGTAGAAATAATATTGTCCCCTTGCTTTGTAATGAGAGACAAAGTTGTAGCATAATCCATCAGTAGTAATTTATTTTTCATTTGTATCCCTATATCTACTAGTGCACCAAATCTGGAGCAATAATATTGTTTGATTAAAAAAGGGTATACAATTTTAATAAAGTTTCTAATTTACTTTTATTTTGTAATATACTTCATTCTCTTGCAGCATCAAACATAAGCTTTCTGTGTTTTCAGACTTCCATTGAGTTCTATGGCATCCGCGACCTGAAGGGTGGCGGATTGAAAACCAGGTACGCTGAGTCGGAAAAGACACGAGCGTAACTGTAGAAATGTTATAACTTTGTGAGAGCTTCAAATAGTGATGAATAGGAGGGCGAATGAACACGATTCCGCTCGAATTCCACGGGTTTTCAACTCACAATGATGTGCATCGGATTGAGATTGTGTAATCGTATGTTACGTCCCAAATTTCAACATTTGCCAATCTTGACGCTTTGATAACTACGACGGATCAATCTCGCGACAATTACGATGCGGAATTCCAGCGTATTTTCAGTTGACGCTTTGATAAATAGGCCTCTTAGTCTGAACTTCAAATGAGTAGTAGATTTTTTTCTCACAATTTTTAAAGTTATGTCTATTTCCACTCCCCCTGTACCATGTGACAGCCATCAGCCAACCACAAATGCATACAAGTAAAATGTGACAGCCATCAGCCAATCACAAATGTATACACATTTATTCTGTAAATTATTGCACATGCTCAGTAGGAGCTGGTGACTCAAAAAGTTTAAATATAAGGACTGTGCACATTTTGTTAATGGAATTAAATTGGAAAGTTGTTTAAAATTGCATGCTCTATCTTGAATAATGAAAGTTTAATTTTGACTTGAGTGTCCCTTTAACAATACAAAACGGCACAAGACAAGGATTTCCCCTATCATTAATCTTGTTCATACTAACAATCACCTAGAATACTAGTTTTGCGTTGCGGCTTTTAACGCTACAAAATGGCAATTTCAGCATAAAAGCAGTAACGTTACTATTGGGAGTCGTGTCGGTATAGCTATACCGCAAGCATTTTAGCCTGTAATGGGACATCAATCCCGCACTCCAAAAAATGACGTTTTTGCGTGGGATTTTCATAGCGCTGCTATTACAGGTTGTGTGGTGAGGCTAAAAAGCTTGCGTTACAGCCTATACCGACATGATCCATACCGCCATCTGAGAGCAGTAGTTATGGATTTTGTGTAACAAAAATGTTTTACAAAACTCATAACTAAAGTGTTACAGAGTACACTAACACCCATTAACTACCTATTAACACCTAAACCGCCACCCTCCCACATCGTAAACACTATATTAAACCTATTAACCCCTAATCTGATGCCCACCCACATTGTGACTATTCAATAAAGTTATTAAACCCTAATGTGCCGCCCATCCACATCGCCAACACTATTTAAATATATTAACCCCTTTTAAAGTTTAAAGTTTTTATTTATTTAAATAGAGTTAAATTATAATTTTAATTTATTGTTAGGGCAGTGTTAGGTTTAGGGGTTAATAGTTTAATTTAGTGTTTTGCGATGGGGGGCGGCAGTTTAGGGGTTAATAGGTTTATTTAGTGGCAGAGATGTGGGAGGCCGGAGGTTTAGGGGTTAATAACTTTATTTAATGGCGGCGATGTCAGGGAGCGGTGGAATAGATGTTAATAACTTTTATTAGTGGCGGTGATGTCGGGAGCGGCAGATTAGGGGTTAATAACTTTATTTAGGTGTTGGCGATGCCGCAGATTAGGGGTGTTTAGACTTGGGGTTTATGTAAGGGTGATAGGTTTAAACATAACTTTTTTCCCCATAGACATCAATGGGGTTGCGTTACGGAAATTTTTCCTTCTTCCCATTGATGTGTGTGGGGGAAAACGTGTACAAGCACGTCAAAACAGCCCTTGGCTTTTGTGCGGTATGGAGTTTAACACCACCATATCGCACGCACAAGGAAACTTTTTAGTAACTCGTAATGGCAGCAATATGGTGGGTAAAATAACGCAACTTTTGTTGCGTTCGTTTTGCACCCTTTTAAAACTCGTAATCTAGGTGAATGAAAGTTCTAGCTGCGGCAGAACCAAGTGATAAAAGGTATTGAAATAGGACCACTTGATTTTAAGATAGCATTATATGCTGATGATGTACTCTTTACAATATCTTTGCCATCCCAAAAATACTATCTGAAATCACTAAATTTGGCCAAAAATTTAATTTTGCGGTAAACTCACAAAAACATAATTTATGCTTACCTGATAAATGTATTTCTCTTGTAGTGTATCCAGTCCACGGATCATCCATTACTTGTGGGATATTCTCCTTCCCAACAGGAAGTTGCAAGAGGATCACCCACAGCAGAGCTGCTATATAGCTCCTCCCCTCACTGCCATATCCAGTCATTCGACCGAAACAAGACGAGAAAGGAGAAACCATAGGGTGCAGTGGTGACTGTAGTTTAATTAAAATTTAGACCTGCCTTAAAAGGACAGGGCGGGCCGTGGACTGGATACACTACAAGAGAAATAAATTTATCAGGTAAGCATAAATTATGTTTTCTCTTGTTAAGTGTATCCAGTCCACGGATCATCTATTACTTGTGGGATACCAATACCAAAGCTAAAGTACACAGATGATGGGAGGGACAAGGCAGGAACTTAAACGTAAGGAACCACTGCCTGTAGAACCTTTCTCCCAAAAACAGCCTCTGAAGAAGCAAAAGTGTCAAATTTGTAAAATTTTGAAAAGGTGTGAAGCGAAGACCAAGTCGCAGCCTTGCAAATCTGTTCAACAGAGGCCTCATTTTTAAAGGCCCAGGTGGAAGCCACAGCTGTAGTAGAATGAGCTGTAATTCTTTCAGGGGGCTGCTGTCCAGCAGTCTCATAGGCTAAGCGTATTATGCTCCGAAGCCAAAAGGAGAGAGAGGTTGCCGAAGCTTTTTGACCTCTCCTCTGTCCAGAGTAAACGACAAACAGGGCAGATGTTTGACGAAAATCTTTAGTAGCCTGTAAGTAAAACTTCAAGGCATGGACTACGTCCAGATTATGCAAAAGACGTTCCTTCTTTGAAGAAGGATTAGGACACAATGATGGAACAACAATCTCTTGATTGATATTCCTGTTAGAAACCACCTTAGGTAAAAACCCAGGTTTGGTACGCAGAACTACCTTGTCTGAATGAAAAATCAGATAAGGAGAATCACAATGTAAGGCAGATAACTCAGAGACTCTTCGAGCCGAGGAAATAGCCATCAAAAACAGAACTTTCCAAGATAAAAGTTTAATATCAATGGAATGAAGGGGTTCAAACGGAACTCCCTGAAGAACTTTAAGAACCAAGTTTAAGCTCCACGGGGGAGCAACAGTTTTAAACACAGGCTTAATCCTAACCAAAGCCTGACAAAATGCCTGGACGTCTGGAACTTCTGCCAGACGCTTGTGCAAAAGAATAGACAGAGCAGAGATCTGTCCTTTAAAGAACTAGCTGATAAGCCTTTGTCCAAACCCTCTTGGAGAAAGGACAATATCCTAGGAATCCTAACCTTACTCCATGAGTAACTCTTGGATTCACACCAATAAAGATATTTACGCCATATCTTATGGTAGATTTTCCTGGTGACAGGCTTCCGAGCCTGTATTAAGGTATCAATGACTGACTCGGAGAAGCCACGCCTTGATAGAATCAAGCATTCAATCTCCATGCAGTCAGTCTCAGAGAAATTAGATTTTTATGATTGAAAGGACCTTGTATTAGAAGGTCCTGCCTCAGAGGCAGAGTCCATGGTGGAAGAAATTACATGTCCACTAGGTCTGCATACCAGGTCCTGCGTGGCCACGCAGGCGCTATCAGAATCACTGATGCTCTCTCCTGTTTGATTTTGGCAATCAGTCGAGGGAGCAGAGGAAACGGTGGAAACACATAGGCCAGGTTGAAGAACCAAGGAGCTGCTAGAGCATCTATCAGCGTTGCTCCCGGGTCCCTGGACCTGGATCCGTAACAAGGAAGCTTGGCGTTCTGGCGAGACGCCATGAGATCCAGTTCTGGTTTGCCCCAACGATGGACCAGTTGAGCAAACACCTCCGGATGGAGTTCCCACTCCCCGGATGAAAAGTCTGACGACTTAGAAAATCCGCCTCCCAGTTCTCTACGCCTGGGATGTGGATCGCTGACAGGTGGCAAGAGTGAGATTCTGCCCAGCGAATTATCTTTGAGACTTCTAACATCGCTAGGGAACTCCTGGTTCCCCCTTGATGGTTGATGTAAGCCACAGTCGTGATGTTGTCCGACTGAAATCTGATGAACCTCAGTGTTGCTGAGGCCAAGCTAGAAGAGCTTTGAATATTGCTCTTAACTCCAGAATATTTATTGGGAGGAGTTTCTCCTCCTGAGTCCACGATCCCTGAGCCTTCAGGGAGTTCCAGACTGCGCCCCAACCTAGAAGGCTGGCATCTGTTGTTACAATCGTCCAATCTGGCCTGCGAAAGGTCATACCCTTGGACAGATGGACCCGAGAAAGCCACCAGAGAAGAGAATCTCTGGTCTCTTGATCCAGATTTAGTAGAGGGGACAAATCTGAGTAATCCCCATTCCACTGACTTAGCATGCATAATTGCAGCGGTCTGAGATGCAGGCACGCAAATGGCACTATGTCCATTGCCGCTACCATTAAGCCGATTACTTTCATGCACTGAGCCACTGACGGGCGTGGAATGGAATGAAGGACACGGCAAGCATTTAGAAGTTTTGATAACCTGGACTCCGTCAGGTAAATTTTCATCTCTACAGAATCTATAAGAGTCCCTAGGAAGGAGACTCTTGTGAGTAGTGATAGAGAACTCTTTTCCATGTTCCTTTCCACCCATGCGACCTCAGAAATGCCAGAACTATCTCTGTATGAGACTTGGCAATTTGAAAGCTTGACGCCTGTATCAGGATGTCGTCTAGATATGGAGCCACCGCTATGCCTCGCGGTCTTAGAACCGCCAGAAGTGAGCCCAGAACCTTTGTAAAAATTCTCGGGGCAGTGGCCAACCCGAAGGGAAGAGCTACAAATTGGTAATGCCTGTCTAGAAAGGCAAACCTTAGGAACCGATGATGATCTTTGTGAATCGATATGTGAAGGTAGGCATCCTTTAAGTCCACTGTGGTCATGTACTGACCCTCTTGGATCATGGGTAGGATGGTCCGAATAGTTTCCATTTTGAATGATGGAACTCTGAGGAATTTGTTTAAGATCTTTAGATCCAAGATTGGTCTGAAGGTTCCCTCTTTCTTGGGAACCACAAACAGATTTGAATAAAATCCCTGTCCTTGTTCCGTCCGCGGAACTGGATGGATCACTCCCATTACTAGGAGGTCTTGCACACAGCTTAGGAATGCCTCTTTCTTTATCTGGTTTGCTGATAACCTTGAAAGATGAAATCTCCCTTGTGGAGGAGAAGCTTTGAAGTCCAGAAGATATCCCTGAGATATGATCTCCAACGCCCAGGGATCCTGAACATCTCTTGCCCACGCCTGGGCGAAGAGAGAAAGTCTGCCCCCCACTAGATCTGTTTCCGGGTAGGGGGCCGTTCCTTCATGCTGTCTTGGGGGCAGCAGCAGGCTTTCTGGCCTGCTTGCCCTTGTTCCAGGACTGGTTAGGTTTCCAGGCCTGTCTGGAATGAGCAACAGTTCCCTCTTGTTTTGAAGCGGAGGAAGTTGATGCTGCTCCTGCCTTGAAATTTCGAAAGGCACGAAAATTAGACTGTTTGGCCTTTGATTTGGCCATGTCCTGAGGAAGGGTATGACACTTGCCTCCAGTAATGTCAGCAATAATATCCTTCAAGCCAGGCCCGAATAAGGTCTGCCCCTTGAAAGGAACGTTGAGTAATTTAGACTTTGAAGTCACGTCAGCTGACCAGGATTTAAGCCATAGCGCCCTACGCGCCTGGATGGCGAATCCGGAATTCTTAGCCGTTAGTTTAGTCAAATGAACAATGGCATCAGAAACAAATGAGTTAGCTAGCCTAAGCGTTCTAAGCTTGTCAATAATTTCATTCAATGGAGCTGTCTGGATGGCCTCTTCCAGGGCCTCAAACCAGAATGCCGCCGCAGCAATGACAGGCACAATGCATGCAAGGGGCTGTAAAATAAAACCTTGTTGAATAAACATTTTCTTAAGGTAACCCTCCAATTTTTTATCCATTGGATCTGAAAAAGCACAACTGTCCTCAACCGGGATAGTGGTATGCTTTGCTAAAGTAGAAACTGCTCCCTCCACCTTAGGGACCGTCTGCCATAAGTCCCGTGTAGTGGCGTCTATTGGAAACATTTTTCTAAATATAGGAGGTGGGGAAAAGGGCACACCGGGTCTATCCCACTCCTTGCTAATAATTTCTGTAAGCCTTTTAGGTATAGGAAAAACGTCAGTACACACCGGCACCGCATAGTATCTATCCAGCCTACACAATTTCTCTGGAATTGCAACTGTGTTACAGTCATTCAGAGCAGCTAATACCTCCCCAAGCAATACACGGAGGTTCTCAAGCTTAAATTTAAAATTAGAAATCTCTGAATCAGGTTTCCCCGAGTCAGAGATGTCACCCACAGACTGAAGCTCTCCGTCCTCATGTTCTGCATACTGTGACGCAGTATCAGACATGGCTCTAACAGCATTTGCGCGCTCTGTATCTCTCCTAACCCCAGAGCTATCGCGCTTGACTCTTAATTCAGGCAATCTAGATAATACCTCTGACAGGGTATTATTCATGATTGCAGCCATGTCCTGCAAGGTAATCGCTATGGGCGTCCCTGATGTAATTGGCGCCATATTAGCGTGCGTCCCCTGAGCGGGAGGCGAAGGGTCTGACACGTGGGGAGAGTTAGTCGGCATATCTTCCCCCTCGACTCAACCCTCTGGTGATAATTCTTTTATAGATAAAGACTGATCTTTACTGTTTAAGGTGAAATCAATACATTTAGTACACATTCTCCTATGGGGCTCCACCATGGCTTTCAAACATAATGAACAAGTAGGTTCCTCTGTGTCAGACATGTTTAAACAGACTAGCAATGAGACTAGCAAGCTTGGAAAACACTTTAAAACAAGTTTACAAGCAATATAAAAAACGTTACTGCGCCTTTAAGAAACACAAATTTCCCCAAATTTTGAAATAACAGTGAAAAAATGCAGTTACACTAACGAAATTTTTACAGTGTATGTAATAAGTTAGCAGAGCATTGCACCCACTTGCAAATGGATGATTAACCCCTTAATACCAAAAACGGAATAACAAATGACAAAAACGTTTTTTAAACAGTCACAACAACTGCCACAGCTCTACTGTGGCTTTTTACCTCCCTCAATACGACTTTTGAAGCCTTTTGAGCCCTTCAGAGAAGTCCTGGATCATGCAGGAAGAAGCTGGATGTCTGTGTCTGTAATTTTTGCTGTGCAAAAAAACGCCAAAATAGGCCCCTCCCACTCATATTACAACAGTGGGAAGCCTCAGCCATGTGGAAAAAACTAGGCCCCAATAAGTTTTATCACCAAACATATGTAAAAAAACGATTAAACATGCCAGCAAACATTTTAAAATACACTTTTATAAGAGTATGTATCTCTATTAATAAGCCTGATACCAGTCGCTATCACTGCATTTAAGGCTTTACTTACATTACTTCGGTATCAGCAGCATTTTCTAGCAAATTCCATCCCTAGAAAAATATTTTAACTGCACATACCTTATTACGGGAAAACTTGCACGCTATTCCCCCTCTGAAGTTACCTCACTCCTCAGAATATGTGAGAACAGCAAAGGATCTTAGTTACTTCTGCTAAGATCATAGAAAACGCAGGCAGATTCTTCTTCTAAATACTGCCTGAGATAAACAGTACACTCCGGTACCATTTAAAAATAACAAACTTTTGATTGAAGAAATAAACTAAGTATAAAAAACCACAGTTCTCTTACGACCTCCATCTTAGTTGAGAGTTGCAAGAGAATGACTGGATATGGCAGTGAGGGGAGGAGCTATATAGCAGCTCTGCTGTGGGTGATCCTCTTGCAACTTCCTGTTGGGAAGGAGAATACCCCACAAGTAATGGATGATCCGTGGACTGGATACACTTAACAAGAGAAAGTTAGACCTTCTCAACATCGCTATGCCTTTAAAAGTCTTCCAAGAACTATCATCTATATGTCCCCTGAACCTTCAGACCAAGACTTTGAGATACCTCGGTATCAACCTTTCGCCAATTCCCACAACTTTATTTGATAGTAATTACCTTGCCCTTTTACATAATATACAACAAGACTTGCGTCTATGATTAATAAAACATATATCTTGGTGGGGCAGAACACAATGTATAATCAATTCCTTTATTTGGGGAGAGAGTAAACCTAGGATCAATAGGACTAATATGTACAGACCTACTGTAAACGGGGGGCTGGGACTTCCGAACGTCAGTACCTATTACGAAGCCATGACCCTACAAAGGATTCTAGACTGGCATACAGCCCGCACTACTAAAGCTTGGGTAGACATTGACTCTCACATCCTAAAAGTACCCTCTGTTGAAGCTTTGTGTTGGGTCCCCCACAATGCACAGAAATAAACATTTACAAACACATATTTGACTCATGGGACACAATTCTGTCACAGAAACCTTAAATTTAAGGAAACAGATTGCCTCTTTTCCCAGTTCCTTTGAACGCAGAACTAAAAGGAGGACTAGATAAAGGACAACAAAGATTAACAGAATGGCGATATACAATCCCACTTAAACACTTTATTAAAGAGGGCAGACTACAAAATATAGAAAACCTCACAGAAATAGCAGGAGGTAGATATTCTACCTTGCTTAAGCACTCCCAACTTTCTCATTTCATAAATACCTCCCCTCATAGAGCTGATTTCCTAAGAGATCTCACACCTTTTGAGAAGTTGTGTACGGGAAGTGAAGCAATAAAGCAGTCTCTCTCTATATCTAGACGAATTATACAAGCAACCCACACTAATCATCTTCCAACATACACCCTCAGATGGCATGAAGACATATAGGGAGTGCAGAATTATTAGGCAAATGAGTATTTTGACCACATCATCCTCTTTATGCATGTTGTTGTCTTACTCCAAGCTGTATAGGCTCGAAAGCCTACTACCAATTAAGCATATTAGGTGATGTGCATCTCTGTAATGAGAAGGGGTGTGGTCTAATGACATCAACACCCTATATCAGGTGTGCATAATTATTAGGCAACTTCCTTTCCTTTGGCAAAATGGGTCAAAAGAAGGACTTGACAGGCTCAAAAAAGTCAAAAATAGTGAGATATCTTGCAGAGGGATGCAGCACTCTTAAAATTGCAAAGCTTCTGAAGCGTGATCATCGAACAATCAAGCGTTTCATTCAAAATAGTCAACAGGGTCGCAAGAAGCGTGTGGAAAAACCAAGGCGCAAAATAACTGCCCATGAACTGAGAAAAGTCAAGCGTGCAGCTGCCAAGATGCCACTTGCCACCAGTTTGGCCATATTTCAGAGCTGCAACATCACTGGAGTGCCCAAAAGCACAAGGTGTGCAATACTCAGAGACATGGCCAAGGTAAGAAAGGCTGAAAGATGACCACCACTGAACAAGACACACAAGCTGAAACGTCAAGACTGGGCCAAGAAATATCTCAAGACTGATTTTTCTAAGGTTTTATGGACTGATGAAATGAGAGTGAGTCTTGATGGGCCAGATGGATGGGCCCGTGGCTGGATTGGTAAAGGGCAGAGAGCTCCAGTCCGACTCAGACGCCAGCAAGGTGGAGGTGGAGTACTGGTTTGGGCTGGTATCATCAAAGATGAGCTTGTGGGGCCTTTTCGGGTTGAGGATGGAGTCAAGCTCAACTCCCAGTCCTACTGCCAGTTTCTGGAAGACACCTTCTTCAAGCAGTGGTACAGGAAGAAGTCTGCATCCTTCAAGAAAAACATGATTTTCATGCAGGACAATGCTCCATCACACGCGTCCAAGTACTCCACAGCGTGGCTGGCAAGAAAGGGTATAAAAGAAGAAAATCTAATGACATGGCCTCCTTGTTCACCTGATCTGAACCCCATTGAGAACCTGTGGTCCATCATCAAATGTGAGATTTACAAGGAGGTAAAACAGTACACCTCTCTGAACAGTGTCTGGGAGGCTGTGGTTGCTGCTGCACGCAATGTTGATGGTGAACAGATCAAAACACTGACAGAATCCATGGATGGCAGGCTTTTGAGTGTCTTTGCAAAGAAAGGTGGCTATATTGGTCACTGATTTGTTTTTGTTTTGTTTTTGAATGTCAGAAATGTATATTTGTGAATGTTAAGATGTTATATTGGTTTCACTGGTAAAAATAAATAATTGAAATGGGTATATATTTGTTTTTTGTTAAGTTGCCTAATAATTATGCACAGTAATAGTCACCTGCACACACAGATATCCCCCTAAAATAGCTAAAACTAAAAACAAACTAAAAACTACTTCCAAAAATATTCAGCTTTGATATTAATGAGTTTTTTTGGGTTCATTGAGAACATCGTTGTTGTTCAATAATAAAATTAATCCTCAAAAATACAACTTGCCTAATAATTCTGCACTCCCTGTAGAGGAGACTCTAGATGAGGAAGGTTGGGGAAGAATATTTAGGCACACTAAGAGTTCATCCACTTCACCACAGATTTTAGAATTAAATTACAAGGTTTTAATGCTTACACTCAATCTATCCAGATGCCAGTGACAAATGTTGGAGGGGATGCAATACTAGGGGAAGCAATAAACATATGTGGTGGGAGTGCGGAAAACTGAAACCGCTGTGGCAAGCAATAGAACTCCAATTTCAAAACATCTTAACCACGGACCTCACGCTGACATTTAGGACAGCAATACTTAAAGGGATAGGAAAGTCAAAATTAAACTTGCATGATTCCGATAGAGTATGTCATTTTAAGACACTTTTAAATTTACTTCTATTTTCAAATGTGCTTCGTTCTCTTAGTATCCCTTGTTAAAAAATGAATACGCACATATCATACACTAGTGGGAGCTGTTGCTAATTGGTGCCTGCACATATTTGTCTCTTGTGATTGGCTAAATAGATATTTTCAACTTCCTGTTAGTAGTGCAATGTTGTCCCTTCAGCAATGGATAACAAGAGAATGACAAAATGTGGGTCGACAAAGTGACAGATCTGCTGACATTAGAAGAATATGGTTATCTTAAATGAAAGAATTTAAATATGATACTAGACATAAAATTTTTGTGGGAAGACTCCATACAAACATCCACAGATACGGAGACTAGAGAGAGACAGACAGAATGAGAGAACACTTTGATGCAGAGAGACCTGGACAAACCGCTGGTAGGCTGCAGCCCTGAGAAGTCTATAAGCAACTTTTTACCTACTTTGCACCTATTATGTTTATCTATACCAGTACTGTTAAGAATTATATCTGTTACATACAGGATAGACTCTCTCTTATACATAAAACTTAAAGTTTAGCACCAGCTATCTCAAGAGTGTTCCCATGGAACAGGGAAAAGCTAATGATATCCTAGGATTTTTTTTTCAATTTGGCAATTGGAACTATTTAATTTGAGGAGCGAGCACATACTAATATTATTTATTGTTAAACCAACAATTTTACTTTTTCTGTTGATAGTTATAAAAATCTCACATTCAAAGCCTATCAGACAAGGTAATACCTTTCTCATTTTCTTTTTTTTTATTCTCAACATTGTATATTTACGTCTGTAATGTTGCATATCTTTTAATAAAGTGACAAAAAAAAAAAAAAAATGCTGAACATAAATTATGCAAGCTATTTATTGATAAAATAAGTTATTTCTTTATTTTTATTTTTTAAAGTATACCAGCATCTAATACAATTTCGTACCTTAAATACAAAAATTCCAAATAGGTAATGAATAATATTGTAGAGCCGTAGCTTTACCCCCAATTTTCAATGTCACTATCAGGGGTGAAAAAAATTGGGATTGCAAAGTTCTGAGACCAAGAAACTGAAGAATGTGTCAAGGATGCCAGTGGACTAAGTCAATGGGTTCTGTGGGTGGGTGGAAGCAGGATCATGGGTACAGTATGACTGAGCAGGACATGCTGTGGATGGAGTTGGTAATTACAGGGTTATGGTTTAATGGGAATAGACGGGGGCAAGGGATAATTCTTACAAGGGGTGCAGCATTAACCCCTAAACCACCATCCCCACATGGCAAACTACCTAAATAAACTATTAACCCCTAAACCGCCATCCCGCAACAAGGCAAACTACCCAAATAAACTATTAACCCCTTAACTACCATCCCCCACAACACAAACTACCTAAACACACTATTAACCCCTAAGCCCCCATCCCCCCACAACGCAAACTACCTAAATAAACTATTAACTCCTAAACTGCCACCACCACAACAAAAACTATATAAACACACTATTAACCCCTAAACCGCCATTCCCCCACAATGCAAACTACCTAATTGTGGATTAGGGGTTAATAGTTTTTTTAGGTAGTTTGTGATGTGGGGGGATGGCGGTTTAGGGGTGATTTGTATAGTTCAGTGTAACTTTTATCTAGACAAACTCTTTACACAACCTTTAAGATCCTGTAAAAATATTGAGCTGTAAATGTGATTGCGCTTGCACGATCGCATTTACTTTTAACTTGCGCAAAGTTGCTTTTTACGCTCCCCATAGAAAATGCAGAATTTTTATAGCTCTCCACTTGCAATCATCTAGCCCTCAATATTTTTTTATCCCATTGCATACATAAAATCACCACTGGCCATTCTTGCTCTTCTGGTCAGACAGGGGCATGTGGTGGGTTCTCAGGGCTCTAGGTGGCTAGCTGCTTAGTGTTGTGCACAACATTTGAGCTCTCCTATGTTGGCACATCCTGCAATATCCCAAAAGGAAAGTTTAGGGATGTTGAGCAGATACCACCCAGTGCCCTAAAAAAAATCTAGACACCAATGACCCCCTCATTTCCAAACTTTAGGCTTGTGGATTTGGAATATTGTTCCTTAAAAATGGATGCTATGGGGCAGCGGCCATCAGCTTTGAAGCTTTAGCCTGACAAAATTGTATCTCTCAGATGTCATCCAACATTGAGACTTGCATATTACAAGATTGCTAATAATTCTCTACCTGATGAACCTAATATTACTGAGTCAGCAAACGAGCTCCGGAGCGATTTCTGAGGCTGCGGCCTCCCACCAACCCCCCGGTAGAGCTCCTTTGATTCTAAGCCGTATCCCAACACCAAATGTGCGTTGTAACACTTTCCTAATATGCAACTTGTTATGGTTATAATTTAGTTATGGAGGAGCTCTGCAGTTTGATTAAGGCCCTGCTGGAAGATTTTAGAAGACAATTCTGTGAGAGGATGCTTATTGCATCTACGCAGCTGGGAGGAATCCTAACACATGGCCTAGAGCTAGTTATGGTGCTTAAAAAAGAGGGTACAGCTATACATAATGATCCATGCCTGTACACAGCTCACATTCCTACCCTGTTGCCTTCAAGATCCCCACTTGTGACTAGATCAGAGGAAACAGTGAGGGGGGAACAAGCACTAAAGACGTCTCTCCTTGACTTACCTACTCCCGTCTCGCAATGTGAATTGGAGACTCATGGATCGCCTGTGAATCTGTGCATGGATGGTCTTTCAGCCCATCTGTCATTTGGTGGGCGTGTGGACTCTTGCCTCCGTAGTCCTGCGGGCATACTAATTCAGACAGCATCCAGCTCCCACATCATAGTTTTGATGCCCATGGGACCTTGTTGGAGAGTTATCTCAGGCTGTGCACCCTCCATTTTTTTTAAACTGGTGGATATGCTATATTGGAGAACAGGCGTAGGATAAAGGTGCAGCTACTTGATGGGACTTGGAAGATAAGTGTCACTACTCGCTCAGTTCCTGTAAGGTTGGAAGCTTATGATTTTTCATTCTTCAGGCAAGATGAACTGGACTTAATGGTAGTGATATACTGGATGCTTAGGTCTGTTACTATATGCCTTTATGTTAGTTATGTGTCATGAACCAATAATGTACCTTGCTGTGCCCCCTTTGCCAGATGATAGGGAATATACTTCTGTGGTTACAAACAGCAGTGTCACTTATATTGCCGTACATGCTGCAGGCTATCCTCTATTGTATTATATCTGTGGAAACTCTTGTCCCCTTGTAATCTTCACAGTTATTTGGACCTGATAATGGGTGCTCAATTTCACAAGCTTTATGGCTTTTGTTAGTATTTGTTATTTGGACTATATTTATGAGTCTCTAGCTTTATTTAGTCCTTGTATTTCATGTTTATCTGTGCATGCTCCTATAGTTTAAAAGAAGGTTTGCACTTGATAGTAAAAAATGAGTTTACCACATACTTAATTTAGGGTTTGATGATGTAAGCTCTTATTACTAGTTGTATTGAATATTAAAATATCTTCATTAAGCTAATCTATATAGCCTTGATATTTAGTAGTGAAGAGTCATACTGACTAATAGTTTTGATCAAGATTGCTAGAGCTAGCCTATACTTTTCAGCGATATATCTGGTTAGGTGTTATTCCAGAATCTGTTGATATCATTATATTCTTTAGAGCCCTAAAGCGTGATGATTCTAGTCTTTTCCCCCTAGTTATATTACACATTGCTAACATTATACTCAGAGGCTTTTTATACTTTTGTCATCTGTGAGCGATTAACTGTTTTAATACAAATGAGATACTATTAGGTTCAGTAGGGGGGCAATTTTTTAATGTTATCTTATTAGAAACAGTACGTATTTATATAATGGTCAATCATATATTTTTTGATTATTGTTTATACTGAAGTACCTCATAATATTTCTGATTTCAGTATGGGTTATTGTATTAGCATCTCACTTTAGTATTCTAGCTTTGCTCTACCAGCGGCCGAGGCAGAGTAATATGCTTAGATCATTTCTATTTCCTTATGAGTTACTGGAAACCATATTTAAAAGCATATCCTCTCTATACTGATGCTACTATGTAGTACTCTTTAGATGGAATTACTAGTAGCTATAGAAAATAGGTAACTAATGTAAATTAGCTTATTAACAGAACTTTCCCCAAGCTGGTTTAATATAAACAAATGTCAATAGTGTTTCTTTTTGCTATATACTCTAGTCCTACAAGTGATACAGTAATATATCTGGGAACCTTGTAAGGGCATATGTCATTAGTTATTCTGTTGTATGAGTAAATATCTTTAGTTTATCTGCTACATAAAAAAGGTCTACAAGTTGTGTTTCCAATAATATCATAATAAAGAAAAGTAAAATGAGGTTCAGCATTTGAGATCCAAGAGTGGACTCCTTTACTTGAGATTCCCTTCTGTAGTAACATATATTTAATTTTACTAAGAGGTCCAAAAGTGGCCTCATGTGTGTTATTTAGAGGGCATATATACTGACAGGCATGTAACATATATACGGTTATTATTGAATTTCATTGTATAGGCATATATTGTATTTTTTATCCATATTGTTTGTAGGCCTTTAACTGAAACTTAATAAAAAAATATTTTACGAGTTAATAGGTAAATTAGGATTAATGCGTTGTGGGGGGTTGGCGGATTAGGGGTTAATAGATGTATTAGGTAGTTTGCAATGTGGTTGGTGGATTTAGGGGTTAATCATTTTATTGGGGGGGGGGGTTTCTTAATACTTGCGGGCAGTTCGTTTATTTTTTTATTACTTATTGCGGACAGTTAGGGTTTTTTTAAATATTATTGCGGGTGGTGAAAGAATTCCATTGAGAATGCGTGCGCAACTTGCGACCCTGACGGACGTGTTGCAAACGCGATTATAATATAGATGAGAGAGAACAAGAGAGAGGAAGAGAGATAGGAAGAGAGAGAGGAAGGAAGAGAGAGCGAGAGAGAGCGAAAGAGAGAGAGAAAGAGACATTTATATGTATGTATCTCTATGTTAAAGCCCTTTGTATGCTTTTTTTTCTCTAACACCTGAGACCTCATATCTTTGACACCTTATAACTTGTAATAGACGCGCTACCTCCGACGCAGGCAAACATCGGCAAAAAAACACTTATCGATCGTGCGCAACGGTTAGCGTGCCAATCGTAATCAAGCCGATTTTTTTGTAGCAAAATTCAACATTGAGATAAAATTACTTCTGCATTCTTTTGTCATGCACGCGCAGCCGACATCACATTTGCAAATAGCTAGCTCGCTCTCTCAGGGTTATTTTTAGTGTATTTTAATCAAAATCTGTTTGGAACAATTTGCTCTACAAAATCATTTGTAAAATGAATGAGAAGACCTTATGATTTTATATAGGTCACTAAAATACCTATTTATCATTAATATGTGTAATTATATGAAGATACTACATATATCCTGAAATCACTACTTATAACGTCCAACATATTTCTATATATTATAAAAATGAATCAACTCCAATTAATAGTGGCCCTATAGTTAATTTAAGTAACCTTTATTATTAACTGCTCTACACACAACCATCAGATTTTCCTACCGTCTCAATTCTCTTATAAAATAACCCTGATAGAGCAGACTAGCTGTTTGCAAATATGATGTCTGCTGCTAGCGCATGTGCAGTTTGCATGTTTAGATAAAAAAGATGAGGAATGCAGGAGTCATTTTTTCTCACCATCAAATTTTGCTACCGACAATGTGTGCATGAGCACACACGTCAGTGCATCCCACACATTTTTACGCATGTTTATGCATGTGCAGTAGGAAAATTGGACAGGTAGGAAAAATCAACAGAACACCGGCTTTATAACAGCTGCATTGCGCACTTCAGGTTAGCATGTGTTATATATAGCTTTACATTTTAGCACTGGTTGCATAGCGCTATATTATTTTTGTGGCCTTTTTATATTTGTTTTAAACGTTGTATAAAAATTGCAAACCTCCCACTCTGTATTGTGTGCTAAACTAAAGTGCACAATAAAGCTGTGAAAACGCCAGCAACATCACGTATTTGCGAAGCTTCACCAACCGGCTAAGTAAAAGGTTAAAATAATAAAAGGGCTCTGTAAAGGAGCAAAACCAATAACATGTTCAGTAGTCACCATTCTGATTAAATTGTGTTCAGCAGCTTAAAGGGACATAAAACCCATTTTTTTTTCTTTCATAGTTATGATAGAACATACAATTTTTAACAACTTTCCAATTTACTTCTATTATAAAATTTTCTTTGTTTTCTTGTTATACTTTGTTGAAAAGCAGGAAGGCAGGCTCAGGAGTGTGCATATGTCTGCAGCAGTTTTTCAACAATTAAAGTAGTGCTGCCACCAGGTGGCAGCACTACTTCCTGTCATGTAGTGCTGAAGACATGTGCATGTCACTTATCAAAATATCTCTTCAACAAAGAATAACATGAGAATGAAGCAAATTTGATCATAGAAGTAAATCTGAAACTATTTTATTACAATAAATATACCGAATATCACAAAGAAAAAAATGTGAAATAAATGTGATAACAAAAATCATAAAAGGAAAACCAAATAAAGTTCTGAATAAAGGATATGTCTGTGTCCTCTGGATGAGTTTTTCAGCTTGTTAGCATTCCTCAGTGAGATCCCATAAAAAAGGAAACAGAAAATTGCAACATAGTGTGAATCTGTAATGGCACTTTGAGGAAGTAGTTGTTTTGTAACAAATGACTACTCACATTTGTTGGAGCTTTCCACTAAGCTCAAGGATATGCGCACTCCCACTTTATACTGATGGGAAAACAGTACACTAGGCAAAACTTGGATACAAATTTATTTTAAAATATATAAAAGCGTCACATAAGCCTTGATAACACCACAATGTAAGGGTACAAAAGCAGATATGCTGTAACAAATGCTTAAAATCGCCAAACTTGCAAAGAGGTAAATGGATCAGCAGGAGTGTGACCGCTGAAACCAAAACCTTTTTAGTAGCAAGACAATAGCGCTAAGCCCCCAGGTGTCCTGGCTAGTGTAGAGACGCAATAAAACTCAATATAGAACAGTTCAGTTCCGACGTACGTTTCGCTGGTATGCTTTGTCAAGGAATGTTAGTGCGCATGTCCAAGAGTCCTTTTAAACAATCCATTGATGAGTTTCTGCCAGGTTTGTGGTTACATCCTCCATTTTGGAAGTTGGCATTTAGGTCATTTGTCATTAAACAACTAGTATGTTTTTCAAATTCTTTCAGTTTTATACATTTTGTTGATATATGCATAGATGTTAAGATGGATAACCAGAATTGGTAAATTATGCATTATAATGTTATATCATTATACATATATGCAAAACTTCAAAAAGCATAATCACATTGTGCCTGCAATCAGTGTCTATACTGATGACAGATGACATATGTAGGTATTTGTTTTCTTTAACCCCTTAATGTGAAGGTATTAGTTATATTTTTTTTTTTTTTTTTTTTGTGATGTTACTGACTATATGTCCTACGGACCATAGTTAAACTACTAGCCTTATCATAAACCTAGTTGTGTCGCAATGTTTTTAAAAATAGATTTTATTTGTTAGCATGTAACATGTTTAAAAACATATATTGTACTTTTGTGTGTTTGCGCTGAAAAGTTATGATAGGATGTTGAGGTTACTGTTTCTAACTATGTGTTTAATTTTACATTTGGGGTTCCATATATTGAAAATAAGTTCGTGAAACATTCTAAAACTATTTAGCACTGATAATATAAGTGTGGACAAAAAAAAAAAAAAAAAAATTAAGAAAAATTAAAAAAAAAAAATTAAAAAAATTTAAAAAAATTAATTTAAAAAAAAAAAAAAAAAAAAAATTAAAAAAGACATATATAGATTTTATAGCCTTCGTAGCTGTACTTATAAATAACTTTCACAAAAAGTGATGGATTTCAAAATCTTTATTAAGACCATTGGGTATGAAGCTATCCATAATATGGATCCACTTCATTTCCAATTGTCCCAATCTATTCTGTGTGTCTCCTCCCTTCCAATTCTGTTCTAATTTCCTAATGCCCAGAAATTCCAAATCCTTTACATTTCTATTGTGCTTTTTATCAAAGTGATTTTTAGAAGTCTAGAGGTACGCCCTATATAGATTAAATTGCATGAGCATCGTAACATGTAAATTACGTTTTTGCTATTGCAAGTAATAAATTGATCTATACTGTACTCCCTTTTATTATCTCCAGAAAAATTTTTTTTACAGAATTTTGGAGTTTTTTTCATAAATTTGCAAGCATTGCAGAATTGACACTTTCTAAAACCCATTTCAGATGGTAGCAACCAATTTTTTACTTTGTTGTTGTCTACTTCTTTAATACATTGGGATAGTTGAAACTTAAGATTGGGAACCTTTCTAAAAATTATGTTAGGTCCATCGCCTAAAAATTCATTTAATGCTGCATCTCTTGTGAGAATTCCCCAGTGTTTTTGTATGATGTTCCTAAGTTCTCCACTCTGCGTGCTATGTTGGAAGATAAGTCTATTTGCTAGTTTATCATCAGTGAATTTCTTATTTTTGATTTTATATTTTAATAAATCTGACCTGTCCATGTTGGTTACTTCTTCTATTTTTTCATCTAGAAAATTAGCTGGATAATTTTTCTCTAAAAAACGTTTTTTTAGGATTTGAGATTGAACCTTATACATATCTTGTTCTTTACAATTACGTCTCAGTCGAACGAATTGACCTTTGGGGACATTTTTAAGCCAATGTTTTTGATGACAACTTTCGAGGCTTATGTAATTGTTTACGTCTATGCTTTTAAAAAAGTTTTTCGACTTCAACATTTCATTCTCAATGTATATTTCAAGGTCTAAAAATTCTACCTTGGTTTGACTATAATTCCAAGTTAGAGCTACTTTGAACTCATTTGTTTTCAAATATTCCATGAATTCAAGTAATTGGTTCTCACTTCCTGACCATATGAAGAAAAGGTCATCTATGTAGCGATGATAAGACACCAGATATTGCGCCCAGCTAGAGTTGTAAATATATTGATTTTCCCAATTGGCCATATATAAATTGGCATAGCTGGGCGCAAATCTGGTGCCCATCGCTGTGCCTCCTACTTGCAAATAGTATTGGTGGTTGAACCAAAAGTAGTTGGTTTCTAGAATTATAGCTATGCTGTCTAATATAAACTCAAGTTGTTTTTTATCCAAAGAGTCATCTTTTTCTAGGATGTTTTTTACTGAAGCTATGCCAAGATTTTTGTCTATTATGGTATAAAGTGATGTGACATCACTAGTCACCAACCACCAATTTGGATTCCACTCGAGTTTTTCTAAATGGTTAAGGATACTTAAGGTATCTTTCAGATATGATTTTGTCTTTACGACATAAGTCTGTAAAAATTGGTCTATATATGCCGATAAGTTGCTTGTGAGGGAATTAACCCCTGACACTATGGGTCTACCCGGGGGGTTAGATGGATCCTTGTGTATTTTCGGCAGTATATAAAAAGTGGGAGTTTTTGGAAATTGGTTGTAGATATATTGATATTCTTTTTTATTCACAATGCCTGTTTTTAAGCCTTTTTCCAAGTGAAGTTCAAGTCTTTTTTTAAATTTTATTATTGGATTACTATCAAGTTCGATATATACCTCAGTGTTTTTAAGTTGTCTAAGACATTCCTCATTGTATTTAGTTTTATCCATGATAACTGTCCCTCCGCCCTTGTCCGCGGGCTTTATGACTATCTTATCATTCATTTTTAAATCTGCCAAGGCTGTTTGTTCTAGTTTAGTGAGATTGGAACCATAATTAATTTTCATATTTTTAATATCCCTATGTACTAGTTCTAAGAATGTCTCCATAGGTGCTGATTTGCACTGTGTGGGATTAAAGGAGGACTTTTTATGTACCTCTATATGTTTATATTTATTTATTTATTTCTATAGAACTGTTACTGATTATGGGATTGTTAGTAAAAAACTTTTTTATGCATAGATTTCTAATAAACTTCTGAATTCCTATAAAGGCTTCAAATTTATTCATTCTGTAACTGGGAGCAAAATTTAGCCCTTTGTTTAAGACAGAGGTTTGGGCTTCTGATAGTGTGGTACTCGACAGATTGAAAATACCATTATCTTTTTTATTTATTTGTTTATTATTGTGTTTATTACTTAGTAATCCGTTCTGTCCATGTTTTTGCGTCTTTTGTTGAACAGCTCTGAATCCGTTCTTGTGTATTTTCTTTTTCCAGCCTCTATAAAAACCTCCTCCTCTTCTGAGTTATATCTTGCTAAAGCTCCAAATCTATTATGGGTGGTGGTTTCTTTTGGATATTGTTCTTTATGATTTTTAAAAGGATTTCTAGGTTGTTGCCAATTATTTTCTTCTCTTTCCCACTGTTCAGATCTATCCTGATTTTTTAATTTTTTTTTTTTTTTTTTTAATTTTTCTTAATTTTTTTTTTTTTTTGTTGTCCACACATATTATCAGTGCTAAATAGTTTTAGAATGTTTCACGAACTTATTTTCAATATATGGAACCCCAAATGTAAAATTAAACACATAGTTAGAAACAGTAACCTCAACATCCTATCATAACTTTTCAGCGCAAACACACAAAAGTACAATATATGTTTTTAAACATGTTACATGCTAACAAATAAAATCTATTTTTAAAAACATTGCGACACAACTAGGTTTATGATAAGGCTAGTAGTTTAACTATGGTCCGTAGGACATATAGTCAGTAACATCACAAAAAAAAAAAAAAAATATAACTAATACCTTCACATTAAGGGGTTAAAGAAAACAAATACCTACATATGTCATCTGTCATCAGTATAGACACTGATTGCAGGCACAATGTGATTATGCTTTTTGAAGTTTTGCATATATGTATAATGATATAACATTATAATGCATAATTTACCAATTCTGGTTATCCATCTTAACATCTATGCATATATCAACAAAATGTATAAAACTGAAAGAATTTGAAAAACATACTAGTTGTTTAATGACAAATTACCTAAATGCCAACTTCCAAAATGGAGGATGTAACCACAAACCTGGCAGAAACTCATCAATGGATTGTTTAAAAGGACTCTTGGACATGCGCACTAACATTCCTTGACAAAGCATACCAGCGAAACGTACGTCGGAACTGAACTGTTCTATATTGAGTTTTATTGCGTCTCTACACTAGCCTGGACACCTGGGGGCTTAGCGCTATTGTCTTGCTACTAAAAAGGTTTTGGTTTCAGCGGTCACACTCCTGCTGATCCATTTACCTCTTTGCAAGTTTGGCGATTTGAAGCATTTGTTACAGCATATCTGCTTTTGTACCCTTACATTGTGGTGTTATCAAGGCTTATGTGACGCTTTTATATATTTTAAAATAAATTTGTATCCAAGTTTTGCCTAGTGTACTGTTTTCCCATCAGTATAAAGTGGGAGTGCGCATATCCTTGAGCTTAGTGGAAAGCTCCAACAAATGTGAGTAGTCATTTGTTACAAAACAACTACTTCCTCAAAGTGCCATTACAGATTCACACTATGTTGCAATTTTCTGTTTCCTTTTTTATGGGATCTCACTGAGGAATGCTAACAAGCTGAAAAACTCATCCAGAGGACACAGACATATCCTTGATTCAGAACTTTATTTGGTTTTCCTGAAACTATTTTATAATCGTATACTCTATCTGAAATTTAAAGAAACTATTTAAGATTCAAGTCCCTTTAATGTCCCTTTAAACTGTTTAAAACCATATACTTCACACTGTATATTTACAATGCAGTGCTTAATGAATTATATTTACTATTCATATATAATGAAATACTTTAATATTCCTTTAAATCAAACTTTCCAAATACAAAGTAAACAGAACACCAAATGTACATTATGAGAATGTTGACCCATGTGGTGTACAAAAGAAACAAATTACACACATCCACGAAAATCCATTTATTAGACTTGCTATTACTACAGGGATCAGGGCGACTGCATTACTTCCTCTAGATATCATTAGGATTCCTACCTATTGATATTATAGTTTGCAACAATTTATAAAAGCATCTTCTCAATTGAATGCTCTAATCCCTGCAGGATTCTCTCCTCTGAGCAGTGTATGTTTTAACAAGCGCAGCATGTGTGACATTGATTGCCTTTGACCCTAAAGCACTTTTCACTGTAGTCTAAATTGTAAAGAAACAATGAAAGGTTGATGATACTCCTACTAATGTACAATTAAAAAAACATCATCTTTAATCTTTAAATATGTGCCAGGTCATTTCTTTAAATATAATTTATATATTAGTTGTAAATTCACTCCAGGATATAGAGAAGCCCTGTAAGCCTGAATTAAAGATGATTTAGATTACAAAACAAAGTATTGCAGAAGGTAGTACAAAATACTTTATCCAAACTGCTTGGGACCAGAAAAGGTTTAGATTTCGGAATAGTTTGTATTTTTTAATAATTGTATATTTGTATCTGCAAAATGGGTCTGGTTGGAGATGGAGTGGAACAAGGTCTAAACAACAATATATTATGTAATTTACAC
Organism: Bombina bombina; assembly: GCF_027579735.1. NCBI lineage: Eukaryota > Metazoa > Chordata > Amphibia > Anura > Bombinatoridae > Bombina > Bombina bombina. The sequence continues at coordinate 1,196,556,046 of NC_069501.1, read as the reverse complement.
AATATTTACGTCATAATACAGCTCATGCATGCAACCTAAAGGTACTTTTATATCATTTTAATATATTTGTATACATAGTACCTTCAGAAATAAAGGACAGTAGTGTAATCAGAAAGATAATAGTTATTTTACATAAATATAGACTAGCATTTGCATTTAAAGTGATGGTAAACTCTCCCCTTTTTAAAATCAGATCTGGAATGTAAGTGCTATTTTAGATGGGAGTTTTATTCATCATGTGCAATGTAGATGCGCTATAACTTAGTTATTAATATAGATATGAAATTCAAATACCCCACGTTACACCACCCACTTCAAATGTCAATTTTCCTGTCAGCTAAATGATTGAATTACTCTCCAATCAATGCTCTAGCTACAACAAAAGTGCCATATGGGGAGAGTGCTGATTGGACAACAATTCAATCTGTTAGCTCACAGAAAATTTTACTTTTGAAGTGGGCAGAGGAGCATGCAGTATTTGAATTTCATATCTATACTAAAAAGCATGTTATACTGCATCTTCATTACAGCTAATGAATTAAACTCCATCTAAAATAGCGCTTACATTCCAGATCTGATTTTAAAAAGGGGAGAGTTTACCATCACTTTAACATATTTGCCAAGTCTTAATATTTTTAAAACAAAAATGTATTGCAAATCATAGAGCAAGATTTATCAAGAGCTTGGAGAATTCTCCTTTCTATTCTTCTATGCATTCGCCTTTGGGGAGGCGCACCAGTGCACTCAAATTTATCATACAAATTGTAGTATTTTTTCACGCTTTTTCAAAGGCGAGCTGAGGCAAATTAATGATAAATCTCACCTGTCTCGAAGAATAAAATGTGCTTAATTTATAGTTGAAATAAGTTTAGTTAGCTATAGAAGCACCCATATAAATAAAAAAAACATAATTTATGTAAGAACTTACCTGATAAATTCATTTATTTCATATTGGCAAGAGTTCATGAGCTAGTGACATATGGGATATACATTCCTACCAGGAGGGGCAAAGTTTCCCAAACCTCAAAATGCCTATAAATACACCTCCCACCACACCCACAACTCAGTTTAACGAATAGCCAAGTAGTAAGGTGATAAAATAAGGAGTAAAAAAGCATACAAAAAGAGGAACTGGAAATATAATTGTGCTTTTATACAAAAATCATAACCAGGGAAAAGGGTGGGCCTCATGGACTCTTACCAATATGAAAGAAATTAATTTCTGAGGTAAGTTCTTACATAAATTATGTTTTCTTTCATGTAATTGGCAAGAGTCCATGAGCTAGTGACGTATGGGATAGAAATACCCAAGATGTGGAAGTCCACAGAAGAGTCACTAGAGAGGGAGAGATAAAATAAAAACAACTATTTCTGCTGAAAAAATTAAATCCACACAAAAAAATAAGTCTTTCTCATAAATTTATAAAAAAAAACTTAAAGGGACACTGAACCCAAATTTTTTCTATCGTGATTCAGATAGAGCATGCAATTTTAAGCAACTTTCTAATTTACTCCTATTATCAAATTATTTTCATTATCTTGGTATCTTTATTTGAAATGCAAGAATGTAAGTTTAGATGCCGGCCCATTTTTGGTGAACACACTGTGTTGTTATTGCCAATTGGTGGGTAAATTCACCTACCAATAAACAAGTGCTTTCCATGGTCCTAAACCAAAAAAATAGCTTAGATGCCTTCTTTTTCAAATAAAGAAAGCAAGAGAACGAAGAAAAATTGTTAATAGGAGTAAATTAGAAAGTTGATTAAAATTGCATGCTCTATCTGAATCACAAAAGAAAAAAATTGTGTTCATTGTCCCTTTAAATCATAAGCAGAAGAATCAAACTGAGACAGCTGCCTGAAGAACTTTTCTACCAAAGACTGCTTCAGAAGAAGCAAATACATCAAAATGGTAAAATTTTGTAAATGTATGCAAAGAAGACCAAGTTGCTGCTTTGCAAATCTGATCAACTGAAGCTTCATTCTTAAAAGCCCAAGAAGTGGCGACTGATCTAGTAGAATGAGCAGTAATTTTCTGAGGCGGAGACTGTCCCACCTCCAAATCAGCCTTGTGAATCAAAAGCTTTAACCAAGATATCGTCCAAATAAAGGAAACACCGCAATACCCTGATCTCTGATTACAGATAGAAGGGCACCGAGAACCTTCGAAAATATTCTTGGAGCTGTCGCTAGGCCAAATGGAAGTAGCCAAAGACATATTTTTAACATCAATCTTGATAATATCAAAAATAGCATCACAGATCAATATGATTAGCATATTGAAGCAAACGAACAATGCTAGACAAATCAGAATCTTTTTCCTGTTGTGCTAAGCTATCCAACCAAAAAGTCGAAGCAGCCGCAACATCAGTGATAGCAATGGCAGGTCTGAGAATATAGCCAAAATGTAATTAAGCTTTCCTTAGATAAGATTCAATTTTCCTATCTAAAGGATTCTTAAAATAAGTACTATCTTCCATAGGAATAGTAGTACGCTTGGAAAGAGTAGAAATAGCCCCATCAACCTTAGGGACTTTTTCCCAAAAATCTAAATTAGCCACTGGCAAAGGGTACAACCTTTTAAACATAGAAGAAGGAAAAAAAGAAGTACCAGGCTTAGACCATTCCTTAGCAATCACATCAGAAATAGCATCAGGAACAGGGAAAACCTCAGGAGTAAACACAGGAGGTTTATAAACAGAATTTAAACATTTACTGGATTTGTTATTAAGAGGACTAGACTCCTCAATATCCAAAGTAACCAATACTTCTTTCAACAAAGAACAATTATACTCAATCTTAAAAAGATAAGTTGATTTATCAATGTCAATATCTGAAGCAGGATCTTCTGAGTCAGAGAGATCCTCATCAGAAGTGGATATATCAGAATGTTGTCGGTCATTACAAAATTTATCAGTATCATGAGAAGTTTTAAAAGACCTTTTACGTTTATTAGAAGGCAGAATAGCAGACATAGCCTTCTGTATCGCATCAGGAATAAAAAATTTCATATCAACAGGGGTATCATGTACATTAGATGTTGAAGGAACAAAAGATACTCTACTAGTTCTAACATTTTTGGCATCCAAAAGCTTATCATGACAACCGTTACATACTACAGCGGAGATATAGAGGCCTATTTAAGAAAGGTCTTGCGGACCTGATCTGATAGTGCGGATCAGGTCCGCAAGACCTCGCTGAATGCGGAGAGCAATACGCTCTCTGTATTTAGCATTGCACCAGCAGCTCACAAGAGCTGCTGGTGCAACGCCGCCCCCTGCTGACTCGCGGCCAATCAGCCGCCAGCAGGGAGGTGTCAATCAACCCGATCGTATTCGATCGTGTTTAATTGCGGCGATTCCTGTCCGCCTCATCAGAGCAGGCGGACAGGGTTATGGAGCAGCGGTCTTTAGACTCCATATCTTGTGTTTCTAGCGAGTCTGAAGACTCGCCAGAAACACGGGCCGTCAAGCTCTGCTATCTTACAACAGATACACTTAGTTTTGGTAGAACTGTGTTCAGGCAGCTAGGTTCCTACAGCAGCTTCTGAGACAGGATCAGATTGACAGATCTTGTTATATGTAAAAGAAAAAATAACATTTAAACAAAAATATCTTATTTCCTCATATAGCAGTTTCAGGAATGGGAAAAAATGCAAATGCTAAAATAGGCAAAAAAACAAGTAGCATAGCCCTCTGAGCATAAAGAAGGCAAGGAGCATATAGGAATTGGGGTAAAATAAAACCACATTTTTTTGGCACCAAGTATGACGCACAACGCAAAAGGAAGTATAAAAATTGTTTGGCGTCAAAAACATCCGGAAATGACCCAACTCGCGTCATAACAGACACAACTTCACGCCAAACAACCTGGAGTCAACTAAGACGCAGGAAATTATGAACTTGCATCATCATTCACGCGAAAAAAAATTCTCGCGCCGAGAATGACGCAATAAATTTTGCGCCCTCACAAGCATAGATTTGCCTGCACATTTTTAAGGAGAAACAGTCAATTAGGAAAAAAAGACTAAACCCCAGGTAAGAAAATATTGAAAAAATAATTTCCTAAAACATGATTCCCATACTGAAACTGCTAAACTGCAAAGGGAAATATACATAGACCTGACTCATGGCAAATATAAGTAAACACATATATTTAGAACTTTATAAAAATACATAAAGCACCAACCATAGCTGAGAGTGTCTTAAATAATGATACATACTTACTGAAAGACACCAATCCACATATAGCAGATAGCCAAACCAGTACTGAAAACTATCAGCAGAGGTAATGGTATAAGAATATATCGTCAATCTGAAAAGGTGAATCCCTACGACCAATAACAGAGAACCCTTGAAAAGATTTCCCGTGAGAGAAACCATAAAAATCAATAGGCGATACTCTCTTCACATTCCTCTGATAAACACTGTACTCTGAGAGGAATTGGGCTTCAGAATGCTTAGAAGCGCTTATCATAGAAGAAAACATAAAAATCAAGCACAAACTTACTTCACCACCTCCATAGGAGGCAAAGTTTGTAAAACTGAGTTGTGGTTGTGGTGGGAGGTGTATTTATAGGCATTTTGAGGTTTGGGAAACTTTGCCCCTCCTGGTAGGATTGTATATCCCATACGTCACTAGCTCATAGACTCTTGCTAAAAAACATAAAAGAAAAAAAGGTAATTTGGTACTTTTTTTTTTGCACCTTTTTTGGGCACATATTTTTCAATATTAGTGTACTAATGTGTAAAAAGACAATTTAAAGTAAACTCCCCTTCAGTAAACTTCCACTATCTTCAGAATGGCATTTGTTTCAAAGGGACAGTCTAATTTTAAATTTGCATTGTTTTAAAAGATAGCTAATCCCTTTATTACCCATCCCTCATCCGCATAGGCAACACTGTTATGTTAATATACTTTTTTACCACTGTGATTACCATAGATATTTCTGCTAAAATCAAAAAGTACTTCATGGAGATAGATGTGTACAAGAGCTGAAAGAGAAATTATTTTTAATGTTGTGCGTCACAGTATGGAGAACTCCAGTGCACATATTTGTAGGAGAACTTTGTGTTCTCCAAAGGCGCAATAAAATTATGAATAAGTAACTGATAAGGTAGAATATAGAAAATACAACTGCAACAATAAAATGTAACTCTTTTTTGGGGCACCTGTGCACCTAGATGAACATGAAATGAGTAGGAGAGTCAGGCTTGCCTGGTTTTTGGGCGCATTTTTAAATGATAAAGGGATTATTTTGCATGCACAAATATTGGAGAACATAAATGATAAATATTGCTCCTAGTGTTTTTGAATAGCTTGTATTTACCAGTGCTCTAAATAAAGGGGACTTTCAGTCATGAAGTATAAAAAAACTTAATGCTGAAAGTTCCTTTATTTGCCTGTTAGTTTATCCCAAGCAAAGCACCTCTGGCTCAGGCTGAGAGTTTCTCTGTGCTGTTACCTGCACTAGTTGTGCTCTGAAGCTCCACTTACCTACCAGCTGCAGGCAGTTACCTCATCAGCAATGTTATAAAAGGCAGCCTCACAGACCACTCCCTGCCCTGACATTGTGGTTCTACCAGTCTGTTAGTGCTTCTGACCTTGCCTGAGTTCCTGTTTGGTTTTTCCTCTGGTTCTTGAATTCATGATCATGTCCCTTTCATTTTCTTTAACACATATCATATTCTTTAACACAAGTCAGTGACATGAAAGTAACACTGAATAGTTAATGTCTAAGAAGCACTGTGCAGCTAACTAAAAATGGAAGACTTTAAGGCAATGGATAATGGTGGGGAAGTGATACACACAAATCTTTACATACAATAGAGAAAAAGCCAGAAATCTACCAAATAATAAAGTTGTGCAGCACCAAAAAATTTGGTTTTTCTGAATCTTTTGGAACGAATATTCTGAAAAAATTAGTTTTTCTAAATATTTGTCTGCTGCCCCTATAGTTTTAAATTAAACAAATACTGAATATTCGTAAAACATTTACATTTGTTTTCGCTAAACAAATGTATATGTTCCTTTGCTACAAGTGAACAAGTTCATCTAGAGTGTTATACTTACCTCTGGAGAGCCGCACTTATCCTGACCCTTCTTCAAAGAGCACCGAGCTGCTATAATAGGAGGCTTAGTGATGCGGATCCCAAGGATCTTATCCTTTAACACAGGGTCTTGGATCCACCATGCTAAACCTAAAACTAGCACGGCCCAGGGCTCTGTGCAGAAGTGTCAGGATTAGCGCGGCTCTCCAATGCACTATAGGTAAATATTTAACTCCTAAACGTAATTTAAAGAAAACAAATGGATACTGACAAATTTAGTTTGTGCAAAAAGAATAAATGCACAAGCCCATAAAATAATAATTACAAAATATATAATATAGTATAATAATGACAAAATTATTTGTACAGTTATAAACATGACCAATGGTTTGGTAATATAAAACAAAAACAATGTATAGGAAGCAATAAAGATATATAGCTGCATTTATTGAGACTTACCCAGTAGCATGAATCAGCAGCAGTATGTAGAAGATAAAGAAAAGGTTGTGAGTGTGCAAAAAGATGTCATAATTAGTGGCCCTGGAAAGAAAATGTCCTAATTACTACACAGATAATGCAAATGCATTCAATTAATTTACAAATGTTAATAAATATTTTTGGCTTGAATCTGGGCTTTCTCAAAGCACATAATTTAATTATAATACACTTGGGGCCAGATTACAATCTGCACATTTTTTTCACTCGAGTGTTAGCTGTGCTTATAGTAAAAAAAATGGCAGCATTAGCATGCGTATTGCAAATTGAAAGCAAAAAGTTAGCACAAGAGCGAAAGACTCAAGTGCGCTAACTTCAGAACTTCACATATCACAACCAAGCAAATTCCTTCTACCAATACACTTCTAAGAGGCACACTGAAGAAATGCCTATAAGTTATCACTTGCGTGGTAAACCAACAGTGCGTGAGATCAACTGTGCTAAAATCAAAGGTGCTTTAGGAATACTTTAATTTCCTATGTTCTACACAGAGAGGAAAATGTTTTTATTTTTAAATAGATATTACTATATTTACAGTATATTAATTATTTTTTGTAAAATATATATCTATACAGATATAAATAGATATTTTATATGCAGACATATAGTAATATCTATTTTAAAATAAAAACAATAATCAAAACACATTAAAACATATTTCAAAATGAATAAAAATGATATTGCATATTTCAAGGTATTTAACTGAGAAGGGATCACAAAGAAGAAAATGTTATGAATTATTTTTTTGTAAACTATATATCTATACATATATATGAATATATACAGATATAGATGGATAATTTATATACAGACATATAGTAATATATATTTTAAAATAAAAAAAGATAGGAATTTAAAGTATTTCTAATCAAAACACATTAAAACATATTTCAAAATGAATAAAAATGATATTGCATATTTCAAAGTATTTGACCCGGGAGGGATAAAATTATATATACCCAGGACATACTTGAAAACGAGAGAAATCTCAATGTATCCTTCCTGGTAAAATATTTTATAAATAAATAAATACATATTTACACATCTAAACAGATAAATACACAAGTATACACACACACACACACATACACATATTTAGACATGTGAATTTTGAAATAGATTGTTTTTCAGATTGTTGAAATTTATGATTTTAAAGTGAATCGATTTCTCTTTTCCCATATGTGTGTGTGTGTGTGTGTGTATGTGTATGTATGTACACATTGGAGCCCTTTCCAGTCAAACACTTTCCTATGTACAATATTTCTTTCTAACCCTTTTAAAATCTTTTTATCAATATTTCAATTGTATTTTTTATTAAAAAGTGTGTGTATATATATATAAATGTGATACATTATTTTAGTATGATTTTGATGTATTTCGTGTAACTTTTTATTTAACCCTTACACTTTACTTCAAGTCTTAAGTCACGCTAAATGTTCTAGTGCAATTTCGGTTTTCACTTAAGCACAAACTATAACTTTCAACTTGTAATATGAGCACAAGTTAGTGCATTCAAGATCTCCATTGAAAGAAGTATATGTTGTGCTAGAGCGATGTCGGCCACACTAACCCTTCTCTGGTAAATGTGATTTACCATGGACAATCATTAGCGCCATTTATAGTCTGGCACTTTGCTTTTTCCGGATTATAAATATTCTCAATGATAAGCTGACATTATATTGATAAACATGTAAATATAATAATAATAATAATAATAATAATAATGTACCAGGTGTTATTCTTAATAAAATAGTTTATTTGCTCTGTGTAATATTATCATTATTTGCCAAACTCCTAGCATTGTATGGAATTACAACAGTGACAGTCATGCAGGCATACTATTTACTGCTAGAAGCTCAGCCACAGAGAGCTCACTGAAATTATGTTGAACATCACCAGTTAAAAGGGACAGTCAACTCCAAAAATGTTATTGTTTAAAAAGATAGATAATCCCTTTATTACCCATTCCCCAGTTTTGCACCACCAACGTGGTTATTTTAATATACATTTAACCTCTGTAATTAACGTGTATCTAAGCCTCTTTTGACAACCCCCTGATTACATGGCTATTTATTATCTATTGACTTGCATTTTATCCAGTTAGTGCGGTGTCATCCACAACCCACGGGTGTGAGCACAATGTTATCTATATGGTCCACATGAACAAGCAGTCTCCTGTTGTTAAAAGCTAAAAAAAAGCACGTGATTAAGAGGCTGTCTGTAGCGACTTAGAAACAGGCAGAAATTTAGAGGTTTACATTTTATAAAGTATATTAATATAACAATGTTGGTTGTGCAAAGCTGGGGAATGGGTAGTAAAGGCACTGTCTATCTTTTTAAACAAAAATATTTTGGTGTTGACTCTCCCTTTAATGTCATAACTTTTTTAACCGAGTTCCAGTTTCCAAAATAACAAATTGATGTAGGCTCACTAGAATGACACTTCCAGCAGTTTGCAGATAAGTTAAAGAGACATTCTAAAGCAACCCTAGATAACTATGGGTTTAATATCCCCCCCCCCCCCCCCACACACATGGGGTTAAACACACTGGTAAAGTCCAGTGTTGCGCTGTATAAATACAGCTAAATTAGCAATTAGTGACAGAATATAAAAGCAATAAACATTTAATCTTAAATGTACATAAAATTTGCATAAATGTTAAAAGCTCAGGGTAGCATCAAATAAAAGCAAAAAACAAAAACTATGTTATTAATACAACAAAAAAGATCTTGCATACAATTTTAAAATTATAAAAATTCCATATTGTGTAATGAAGTTAAGTCTCAGTAGACAAAACATGGGTTGATGAACAGACTTGAAATAGTTAAAAGGAGCTGGAATAAAAGGAAATTCCAAATCAAATGACAGAGGCGAACCAAAGATTAAGGTGTTATGTTTTACTAACACTGGAAAAAGGTTCAAATCTGTCCCACAATAGTAGTCCCTTTTATGACTTGACTTGTCCGTGGTGTCCGTTGTGCTGTGTTTATCATATACAGACGTTCCTTTGGCGGTATTCCAATGTTTGAAATGCTCTGCGGTTGGTAGCGTTCACTTCAGCTTGGGACCACAGATGCTAAGCAGGGACAAAAGCAACAAGAGCAACGCGTTTCAACCGTTACCGGCCTTTTACAAGCTCTAAACATTTAGAGCTTGAAAAAGGCTGGTAAGGGATAAAACCCGTTGCTCTTGTTGCTTTTGTTTTTGTCCCTGCTCGGCATCCATAGTCTGTTCATCAACCCAAGGCCAAGACTTAACTTCATTTCACAATATAGACTTTTTATTATTTTAAAATTGTATGCTAGATCTTTTTTGTTGTATTAATAACATTGTTTTTGGTTTTGGTTTTATTTGATGCTATACTGAGCTTTTAACATTGTTGCAAATTCTATGTACATTTAAGATTAAATGTTTATTGCTTTTATATTCTGTCACTAATTGCTAATTCAGCTGTATTTATACAGCGCAACAGTATACCTTTCCTCTCTTTTGAGGTTTTTGTTTTCTATGGATCATTTGTTTTAGACAAACTAATTTCGATAAGGACAAAAAACCCTTAAAATTCGTTAAACTAATGTTATTTCCGAATGTTACTTTCATTTTTGAATGTTCATCGTTGGATTGAATAACCACATTCCAAATTTCAAATGTGAAATTAAATTTAACAAATAATATTCAGAAGTTAAATAGTTCATGTGGTAGGGAATTTAGTAAAATGATACATGATAGATACAAATATATTGATTAAAATTTTTCTATTTCAAATATTGCATAATTCGAATATTACACTTATAGATAGCATTAGAAATACTATTACATTAAATTAATGGTAGAATGTTGTACAAATATTCAAAATTCGAAACAAACAAATATGTTAAAATTAATTTCATTTTTCGATTGTAGCAAAACATTCGCCCATCGCTAGATGCACCCCAGATATTGATTGCTAGTTATTTATATTTCAACATAATTTATTGATTCCTCTTATATAGATACATTACCCAAGAAAGAGTTAAGATACTCAGGTACCATGGTGCTGTGAGCACTAGTCCTTGTCCGTATAGACCAAAAAAGGATACCTACATACGTATATGTTATGTCAAGACCTCCTTCTTAATGGTTACAGAATACATATTCTTTTATTACCTGATGGAAGATGTAGAAGCTGTGCACATCAGAAATAAAATTATTACCATAAGGACACCAGTCAAACCAGGAACTGAAAAGAAAGAAAAAAAAAATAAGCATTAACCAAAGGATTACAATTTGTGTATATATTAAACATTTAAATAAAATATTTTCATACTATTATTAATATTATTTTTTTGTCTGTCTTACACTTTTTTCTTGATTTTCAAAGATTTTAAAATATGTTCTTAACGATAGTTTATTGTGTGATGGTTATAAAATGGACATAAGTAAAACAATCAATAAAGAACTGATAAGAAATCCAGTTAAAACCTTCATGAAACACATCTGCCTAGATTACAAGTGATGTGCTAATTTTTTTAATTTTGCGCTGGAGCACTAACTGCGTTCAAGGTAAAACATTTGCTTGGTCAGATTAGCACTGGTATTACAAGTTGAAAGTAAAATGTTAGCACAAAAGCAAAAGACCCAGGAGTGCAAACGTCAGGGCTTCAGATAAAAGACTTTTATAGAAAGACTTTTCTATTTTTCACTTGCGTGCTAACAGCTTCTGGACGCTCCAGCAGTCTCGGCTGTAAAGTGACAGCTGAGACTGCTGTTTCTGAGCTGCAGGCAATCTGTCCTCATATGGTAACAAAGCACGATAGGTGTTCCATTACTATATGAGTTCAGATTGCCATTTTGTGACAGACAGTGATAGGGTCTGTGTCACTGTCTTTAATAATGTTCTTCAGTGCCGGTGGGAGGGAAGTAGGGAGGCGGGTGGGCAGCACAGATGCAGAGGGGGGAGGGAAGGAGTGGGTGGAATAGGAGGGGCCCTATGCTACCGAAAAAAAAGTATGGAAAGGAGACGGAGAGTAGGGATGCTACCATACCGAAAAATAGAGATTTAGGATGGAGATGACTCTATTTTGGTGATCACAGGGAGGGGGCGTTGGGGGGAACACTACACTACAGAAAAATAAATAAATAAAATAAAATTAGTACCTAAACTGGTGCCTAATATGGCAAACACCATTAGGAGGGGGAGGGTTAAAATGCTGTTTGGGAGGTGGGAAGTGCTGAAGTGCAATTTGTTTGGTAGAACGAATAGCCCTGTGGACATTCATTTTGGACAATCGAATGTTGTTTAGAATAAAATTCGGTAATCGAATGTTATTTCCAGTTTTCGAATGTTACTTTTATTTTCGAATGTTCATAATTAGATCGAATAGCCACATTCAAAATTTCAAATATAACATTTGATTTAACAAATACTATTCAGAAGTTCAATAGTTCATGACGTAGGGAATTTAGTAAATTGATACATAATAATACAAATATATCAATTTGAATGTTTCTATTTCCAATATTGCATAATTCAAATATTACATTTAAAGAGAGCATTAGAAATACTTAGGTAAGCTTATGAGCAGCAAATAACCTAGGTTCTAGCTGCTGATTGGTGGCTGCATACATATACACCGATTTTCATTGGCTCGCCCATGTGTTTAGTTAGAAACCAGTAGTGTATTGCAAATGATACCAATGAAACAAATATGATAATGGAAGTAAACAGAAAAGTTGTTTAAAATTGTATGTTCTACATAAATCATAAATGAAAAATGTTGGGTTTCATGTCCCTTTAAGAACCAAAACAGCACTGCACAGCTTAAGTCAGGGGTGTCCAAACTTTGCTCTCCAGAGGTTTTGGAACTACATTTCCGTTGATGCTCAGCCAGCATTTTATCTAGCTGAGCATCATGGGAAATGTAGTTCCAAAACCTCTGGAGAGCAAAGTTTGGACACCCCTGGCTTAAGTGATGCTGCAGTCAACTAGCTATCATCCTAAAACTGTCTGATATCCAAAGAAACATCAAGGGACAGTATAAGGATTTTTTTTTCCAACTGCATTCCACAGTCTTTAATACTTCCAGATTTTCCTCTAAAATAAAAATAAAACAAATTGACTCAGTATTGAGGATGACAATATTAAAGGGACATGAAACCCAAAAATAGTGTTTTCTGATTCAGACAGAACATACTATTTAAAAAAAAAAAAACTTTCCAATTTACTTTATTATCAAATTTTGTTTGTTACCATGAAATTCTGTGTTGAATACCTAGGTAGGAATTTGGAGCACTATATGGTAGGACATCTAGTGATAGCAAGAGAACAAAAAAATTGATAATAGGAGAAAAAATACAAAGTTGTTTAAAATCGCATGTCCTATCTGAATCGTGATAGAAAATATTTGGATTTCGTATCCCTTTAAACATTTTTTTGCTTAAACCATAATGTAAATTAATCTGTGACAGTTTCATATTTTTTTGAATAAAAACATTGCTTATGCATTCAAATACTTAAAAACTACAGGCTAGATTACAAGAAGCACACTAGCGTGCAAGCAAATACAGGTTTATCGCTGATCTTATTACAGGTTGAAAATAAACACATTCACTTGAGCACAATATAAATTAATGCACATCGGGATAGCACAACATCAGAGCTCTGGTTAACTGTTACACTCGATTAAACGATTGCACAAAACACATCAAAATTATATTTAAAAGTACAGTTACACTAATAATTACACTATAATATTAATGATTAAAAATATGAGGTCTCAGGAGTTAGAAAAAAAAACATGCAAAGGTCTTTACCATAGAGATAAATATACATATTTAGACGTATATATATATATATATATATATATATATATATATATATATACAGTATATATATATATATATATATATATAGATATATATTTACACACACATATATATATATTTACAGACATATATACACATAAATACATATGTGTACATATTTACTTTTTACTTCACTTTTGATCGCACCCACTAGCTACCCACCCATATCACACCCACTAACCCACCCCCTCTGTGCATATGTTTAGCCAATGTGAAACACCTTATTGTGAAGTAGTTTTTAAAATTGTTTATGTTTTATACCATAAATGTAATAATGCTACATACAGCAATAAATTAACAAAAATAAGTGCAGTAAGCAACATAAACTAGGGTTCTGGGGAAGACAACAGCTGGACAGAAAAAGGAAGTTGAACAGAGAGTGTTGACATTAACGTGAGGTCATAGCAGACCTGGAAAATGTGTTTTATAAATATCATCTCTCATCTATCTTTCTCCACTGCCTCCTCTCTTCAATCTCTCTTTTTACCCCCTCCCTTCTCTCTCAGGGTGTGAGGCCGATTTATCAAGCCCCGTATGCTGCCTTATGCAGCTGTTTCCGCACGAGCCGTTAGACTCGCCAGAAACAGAAGTTAAGAAGCAGCGGTCTTAAGACCGTTGCGCCTTAACTCGTCCGCCACCTCTGAGGCGTCGGACAGCAATCAGCCCGATCTGATATGATCGGGTTAATTGACACCCCCTGCTAGCAGATGATTGGCCGCGAATCTGCAGGGGGTGGCATTGCACAAGCATTTCACAAGGAAAGCTTGTGCAATGATAAATACCGTCAGCATATGCTGTCGGCATTTATCGATGTGCAGCAAACATAATGCGCTACAGCGGATTATGTCCGCTCGCACTATAATAAATCGGCCCCCATATCTCTCTTTACACAATTAATCTCTCATATCGCTTCACTCTTTCTTTTTTTTTCTCCACTCTTTCTTAACACTATCTTTTTCTCCACTCTCACTTTTCCTCTCCAATCTTTCTCTGTCCCTATTTACCCTTTTAGAAGTAACCGTCTAAGCACTATTGGGGTCCCTATAACCCTAGAGAAATATCATATCCTTGCCCTTTCATGGATATACAATATCCCTTTAGATAATATTTGTAGCAGGTAGCCCAACATTCATTCACTAACTGTCACTCACCACTGTTAAATTGTCACTCGCCATTTTGAGCTCTGTATTTATAAGTGCATTGGAGCCCTTTGCATTCAAGTAGCTGTAAACATGAAAAATTATTGTTTAACTGTGTATTTACTATAAAAAAATCACATTCCAATGTTCTTCACGTAGGGGAATATGTTCTAAGTATTTTTAAATAGATATTTATACATACCTGTTTACATATATATATATATATATATAGATATAGATATATATAAATATATATATATATATATAAGAATAAATCGAACATATTCTGCAACGTGAAGAACATTGGAATGTAAAATATTTATATGTCATGTCGGTTTAGTGCACTTGGAAAAACACAATCTGTGTGCTTGACTTGTAAAGTGTTTTTTCACCCCACTTTTTGTGCTCCATTGAAGTCTATGGGGGAAAACATTAACATGCTTGTGATATTCAAAGTTCGGCATTTTTTGCACGTTGGGTCCGCGCTTGTGCAAAACCTTTTTATTTTCAACTTGTTATGTGCATGCTTCCTGACACGTGCAAAAGGCTTACTTCTGGCAGAGCTAACATGTGTGCGGGATAGATCAATAGTGCTCCACTCATAATCTATATTTAAATTGTGCACAAGTTTTATTAGTTGAAAAGATTTGAACTACATTTTAATGTTTTATTAAACCAGGAAACAGACATGCAAAAACTTTGAAAGAAACATTGAAAGAAAAGGTCAGATAGCTAATATATACCCCTTAAAATTGGAGGCATTTGGTTTTCAAAAGGTCAAGGTTGTTGACATAGAAAACGTAAAATCATGCAAAAGGCTGCTTAGAGATTGATTTCTGATGGGTTGAAATATCATCACTGAATTGTCTCAATGTAAACAGAGTTAACAAAGTCAATAGAAAACCAAAAAGGTAACTGTTTTTAGTGACTTTTTAAAAGGAATCGGGATGTTCAAATTTGCAGCATCCATGAAGACCCATTGTAAGTAAGCTAATTTCTTATTTTAAAAGACTGTGTAGTCACAACTAGTCAGTGGTACAAAGAGAAATGTGTGGATGTCTTGAAATGGCCATTAAAGGGATATTAAACAGTGCTCCTTTAATACTAACAAATATGCAAAATCAAAGTAAACAAAATAAAAAGATTGTGTAAAAACAGCGAATAAATCACATTTTCTTGCAAAATGAGCACTTACAAATTTTCAGTGTAACCCCTGCCTTCAGGGAAATCAGCATTTTGTTCTCTTCTAAGGATAGGCAAAATCGAATTTTTGTTTATCTTTCATTTAATAATAAAAAAAGCTCATGTTACTCTAGAAAATGCATCACATCAAGCTAGATATGCCTTCCTGTAGAGATAGGCTGACCATATTTCCTTGAGACAAAAAAGGGACATTGAGATGTGAAAAACGGGACGGGGTTAATATTCTTTGATCATAGGAAAAAATTATGATTTTAACAAAAGTTAACTTTTATGACATGAATATAAACAATTGAGCCAACAATTATTCTTCTGTTATTAGTCTCACTATCTCCACTATCATAAAGTATTCAAATTTATCGTACAATTTTACATTTGCCAAACACAAACATGCTTTTAAAAAAGTGAGTTTTCACCATAACGTCTAAATACCAATCCCCAGTGTTTTCACAATGTCCCCATGATCTAAATTGGGAATGTGTATATTTTTTAATCATATGCCCTTTAGCTAACTCAATGCTTCCAAATTATCCTCTATGTTATCAAGGTAAATTCCCCAAAAATATTAACTGATTTTTGGTAAAGGCAGGGTAAAAGTTTAGCCTCTGAACAGGAGTTTGGAATATCTGGATTGATTATTAGATTAATAGTTGTAGATTTTATCTGTGTTGCCCAAAAATGTTACATGGAAGAACTGAGAAATTTTTTGAAATAGTTACTTAATTGATAATGATAACTGTACAACATAATTAGCATGCTGTTGCACTGCAGCAGCATAATTTTCTAATGTTAAATTGATTGACAGGCACACAGGTCAGACTCTTACCGTGCACATCTCTTGCAGAAGTTGATCTATTGAATTATCTCTCTGATGGTCAGAATTGCTGATGGCAGATGATCTTTAGATCGATTACAGATCTAATCCGACTCCTTATTCCTAGAAGACCTTGGCAGCTAGCTATTAGTTCTAACTATCTTCCCTCTCATGAACTCATCTCAAAGTCTCTCTCCTCAGCTCAGCCTGATAGCTCTCGACTGACCTGTCACTTTCTATCACACCCTTAATTTTGATCATGGGCAGCATAAACATGGTGTGGATCATGTGGGCACGGCCACCCAATCCCAACTCTTCAGTGAAAAACAAACTGCCAGCGGAGAGACTTTAAATTTTTTTAGTAGTGGTGTGTGCGGTGTGTGCTAAAAAATTAGACAGGCGCTGTCCGCAATCGGAAAAACTAAAAAAAGGGACAAAATGTACATTGTTAAAAAAACGACGGGACGGGGCAAGAAACATAAAATAACGGTATTGTCCCTTTCAAAACGGGACGTATGGTCAGCCTATGTAGAGACCCCAGTCCCCTTGTAGGGCAGCAACTGGAAGTAATGGACACTACACAAATTAAGTTTACAAAAGTAAATAAAAGGTAAAATAGTTTTAAAGTAATGAATATTACATATTGCAATGATTTCTATTAAATGTAACCCACTGCTTAGTGGGTTTTTTTTTATTACAACAATGAAATAGACTGTTTTATATCCTTTTAAATGATAGAATTGATTTCATTTGAATTCTGTAGCATTGACTGCTTCCATAGAACAAATATCAGATTTTATTATAAGACCAGGGACTCATATTTTGCTTTAACTAAATGTTATACTTTTATTACTCTCACAACTATAAAAACAAAAGCATAGTAACGTACAACATGAAAAAGAACAGAAATAAATGTGAAATACAGTAACTAATGTAGATAGTCAGAACGTAGATGGACTTATCACAAGAGACCAAGTGACCATAAATAGTCCAGTACCAGGTTAATGATCCTTTTTCTGCTCACAAGGAAAGATAAGTGTATTGTGCAGAAGTTATTCACATATTATCATTTATATTTTACACTTTTCTTTTTATTCACTCCTCATTATTTTTCATTAATTTATTTTATTTGTTCTCTTTTTTATCATTCACTTTATGTTCTTTCATTCTTTGTTATTTAATGTCATTTTTTTAATATAGTTTTCCATCACTTGACTTTTCATGGGTTCTTTTCTCTATACTTTTCCTTACTAAATGCTAGTAACTTGTTTCTTGCTCTGTTGTGGGGTGTTTGACATCCCCCCTTCTCTTCTGCGCTCTGCACACGCCCGCCTTATCACTTTTCCCACCATTTTTTTTTCCTGAGTTGATTGTGGACATATTCTCTATTTTCTGTCACCCCGATTAAAAGCTCCAGCTACCCCACTCTGGATGTTAGATGTTAGGTCCCATCTCTTTCCTGTAAACTCGCTCTATACACTATTTTGGAAATAATTTTATACAGTAGGTGTCAACTTTGATTATCATACAGAACAATTTCTAAATTAAATAATTTACTTTACTAATGATTAATTTTATTTCATATCTATCTATCTATCTATCTATCTATCTATCTATCTATCTATCTATCTATCTATCTATCTATCATCTATCTATCTAAACTATATCATATATCTATCTATCTATCTATCTATCTATCAATCTTTCTATCTATCCAAAATGTATATATTTTGGGCCAGATTACAAGTGGAGCATTATGTATTGCTCCTGCTCGCGTGCTAACTCTGCTAGAAGTAAGCTTTTTTTAGGGCGTCAGGTAGCACTCGTATTACAAATTGAAAGTAAACAGTTTTTGCACGAGTGATAACCTGATGCATGCAAAAAGCTGAAGTTAGAATATTGCGTGCTCTTTCACCTATTCCCCCATAGGAGTCAATAGAGCAAAATAGTGGGGGGGAAAAACCCTATCATGCGCAAACTCGATCGCATATTCTCAAGTATACTAGTCCAACATGAAAATGTTAATGTTTCACATTCTAATGTTCTCACATAGCAGAATATGTTCTTTTATTCATAAGTTTGCCCCCTCGTATGCCAACCTATTTTTAGGTTGGTGGGAATTTTTCCACATCTTTGGAGATAGAAATATCTATAAAGATAGTATCGCCATGTATGGCAGATACATTGACGATCTCCTTTTTGTATGGAAGGGGGATCCTTCAGACATCTCAACATTCATAGAAACTCTCAATGACAATGATGTGGGCATGAGTTTTACTTTTGAATGTAATTCCACAGTAACCAACTATCTTGATCTCACCCTAAAAGGGGTAATTGGCGAAAAAGTAATCTCCAAAGTATATAAGAAACCCATCAGTGGTAATAAACTATTACACTACAGCAGCTGTCATCCTAGACACACAGCAGCTGCAGTAGCGAAAGGGGAATTCATTCGCCTAAAGAGAAACTGCTCGAATGACGAAGATTTTCGCCAGGAAACAGTTGCCCTTGAACAAAGGTTAAAAATGAGAGGGTACACACAGAAAATAATAACTAGAGCAAAAAAACAAGTTGAATTCAAGATGAGAGACTCCTTCCTCAGAGGAAAAAGTAACAATCAAAAACAG
Organism: Bombina bombina; assembly: GCF_027579735.1. Taxonomy (NCBI): domain Eukaryota; kingdom Metazoa; phylum Chordata; class Amphibia; order Anura; family Bombinatoridae; genus Bombina; species Bombina bombina. The sequence goes on along the minus strand of NC_069501.1, from coordinate 1,196,536,878 downwards.
CAAGATAATTTTAAAGGGTTAACATTTGTTACAAACTACAGTGCCCAGTTTCCCGAAATTACCAATATAATAAAAAAGCATTTTCCCATTCTGGCAGCGGATGACAAATTGATCAATGTTGTCAAAAAGGGAGTTAGGTGCAGTTCAAGGAAGTGTCCTACTTTGGGGTCCTTGCTGTCTCCAACTGAACTTAAGTCCCAAACAAAACCTAGTAGTACCTGGTTGACTAGCAGAGGCATGTATAACTGTGGTCACAGAAAATGCAAGCCCTGCGAATATTTAGAAAAAACTAAGTCATTTAAGTCCCAGGTGACAGGAGAGGTCTTTCAGATAAACACCTGTATGAATTGTATGACAGAGAGTGTCATATATATGCTCACATGTCAAAAATGTAAAGTTCAGTATATTGGTCTCACTTCAAGGGACATTAAGACAAGAATAAGGGAGCATATATCCACAATCTCCAGAGGTAAATCCCAAACCCCCCTGGTTAAACACTTCACTGAGAGACACAATGGAGAAATAAACACATTAAGGTGGTGTGCTATAGAGGAAGTAAAAGTCCCTAAAAGGGGAGGTAATTTAGATAAACTCTTAGCAAGAAGGGAGATGTTCTGGGTTTTGAGACTCAGAACAAGACTCCCTGAGGGTCTCAATTCCAGGTATGATATTATCAACTATTGGGAATGATCTACCCCTATTATTCAATTCCAAGGGTTACATTACCCCATATACACCATTCATGCACTCATATTCATTATGATTACCCCAACATAGTTGCTAATTTATTTCTCTTTGTATCTCTAACAAAGTGTAGTTACATAAATAGGTTCTCTGACAAGTAGCATACATGTTAGATTAGCTTCTAGAAAAGGGTGAGGAATAGATATTAGGGAAACAATATACACATAACATGTCTGTGGTTTCCCACAGTCAATCGGATCAAGTGTGGAGACAACCCCAAGGAAAGATATTAAGAAGGTTATATAGACTAAATAAGTACAAGTAACATTTCCCACCCACACTAAGAGTGTATAACGGCATGTCTTCTCAAGAAAAGTTGAGCCAATGTAATTCACTATAATTAATATTTTTGTATTTAAGAGGCCAAACAATATCTCTCCTATATCATTAGGGTATTAAGTAGATTTTCTTCAGGAGTTTAAGCTATAGATAGATCTGTTCCAATGTGTTTCATCTGGCATATCCCTTATTATCACACATTATGTATATAGCACAATTCTCGAATATAAGTAAGAGTAGCTAAACAATAACAGATAGAAGTAGTTACTGAAAGAGTGATAGGGTTAAGTACACAGCTGTAGGTGTTTAGCATTACCTGGGCATTAGAAGGAGGAATAGCGCATAATGTTTTTAACCAATTAGAAAAGATTCAGGTGTTCTTAAAGGCAGGGAACACAGACACACAACAGGCTATGATTACGGCTAACAGCCGAAACGCGTAAGCCCGTGTGCTGCGCTCTTTCCCCATACAAGTGGCTAGGCTGTCACATATTACTATTTTTGAATTTTTAAAAATATTCAATAAATCATCAAATTTTTATGGAGTGTGGTTTTGTCTCTTTTCTTTGGAATTTACATAAGCCGGTATACCACACTCCACTAATATCTTTATACCTGCTCCCGCTCACAATTGGATGTAGCTTTGCTTTTCAACCACAACCCAATATCTCTCAATGATGTCCAACGGAATCACCGGAACCTAATTAGGAGAAAAAGGCTTACCCGGAAGGTAGCGTTGGGCTGTCCAAGCTGCAGAGGGCTGGAGGAGTAGGAGCAGAGACCCAAATCGTAGGTCCACAGGCATCCGAATCCAGTTCCAGGAGCAGAGGCGGACACAGACCCCAGACGCAATACCCGGAACTACAGCCAATCACAGGAGACGGCGGACGCACACGCTGAAAGCGGTGACGTCACCACACACGAACGGAGCATCGACGAGAGTCAAGAGGCGAACGGAGGGTCACGGCTGAGTGGGTGAGTGAACCGAAGTGGGATTATACCCAACGGCGGTTCATTTCTTTATAATAAATACAAAAGAAAAGTTTTCCCACTATAGCAGAAAGTTACCAGATTTGACCCACAAAAGACCGACAAAATTGTTAATTACAGAAGTGGTTAACTCAGGGACTGTTTGGTTGCCATCTTTAAAAGCTAAAAAGTCATTTTCCAAGATACATGATTTTACATCCAATGGACATTGCTCTATATTAAGGGAATTGATTGTTTTTCCTGTGAGAGTTCCTACAGAGCTAGTGCCCCTTTTTACTGAACTCTTGTATTAGTTTACTATAGTGCCCACGGCGAAGCACTGGGAACTAGCTCTCATAAGTGTGTGGGGAGCAGGTTGTAATAAAATTAATAAAATGGACAGCAGCCAGCAGCAACAGTTTTTTGCTTTAATGCCTACAGCAGCCAGAAATATGAACACAATGGACTGTGACATGATTTTTTCAAATGACAAGGGGATTTTAACACTGAGTAGCTTATTTGATACCATGGAGAAGCAATTGCTAAAGGAGACCAGACTACAATGGGACTTATGGACATTAGACAGATATATGAGACTGAAAATGATACCGAGAGGTCTCAGAATCTTTAAATTTCCCACTTTTGAGGTGGATACTAACGACCATGAATTCATTGAGTCTTGGAATGAGATACTCTCAGAGTGTTCATCCAGGTTGATGTTAATGTTGGTAGAATATAAAGAAAAACAGTTAATAGAGACCAGAAAACAGATAGATGACACACAGCTAGAGATGAATAAGAGAAGAGAGGACACAGATTTCCAAAAGTTTGATGGCATTCTTAGAAATACAGTGGCTATTAACAAAAAAATGGTTATGGAGAATAAACACACTAAATATCTGAGAGATAAGTCAGACTATGAGAATAAAACAGTGTACATTTGGAACAGGAAACAGCGAGCTTCCAATAGATTTAGTAATCAGAATAGACAAAGAAAAAACAGGAATAAGAAAAACAGGAATAGTCAAAAAGCAGTGTCTTTCTCAGATAGTGCATCAGAAGGGGAAATGGGATATTCCTCTGAGGATAAATCCTCAGACAATGAGGAAATGCCAGTAGTTTATACAGGAATTTTGAAAAACACAAGTGAGAATACAGGGGGGGATACCATATCCGCCACGAAAGGAAAGCAAAAGAAAAAAATGACCTCTAAACAAGGGGAAACTAGGTACACACCGACAAATACAGAGAAACACAAGGCAGTAGCCAGTGAAATAGAACAGGTTTTTCCAATGGACACAGCAGTAAGGACAGTTCCCAGTGTAAACATGTCACAAGAGAGGTACAAATTGAGAGAGCAAAAGAAACAAACAAAGTACAAATAGGCAGTGTGATTAATTTGTCTAAGAAACAGTTAACTAAAACCCAATTTGATGTTTTGCAGTATGGATTATCCTTCTCACCTACCACAGACTTCAGTGTGTTCCAGACCATCATCGATGTTAACAAATTGGTGAGAAATTTAACATTAAAAAAACACTTTTCTGGTAGAGAAGACACTGAAGTCTCTGATTTCAGGGATGTAGAAACAGACACTGAGCGTATCAAAAAGAGTTTCCAGGAAACTTGTGATGAGGTAACATTGCAGAATCTACAGTTTGAGGCACACATGGAACAGGGTTATATTAATAAAGGCACTTGCTATAAACCCAAGTCTGTGTTTTATCCCATACAGGAAAGAGGGACCATCATAGAGACATTTTTTAATAGAGTGGAAAGAGACCTTATAGCACTCAAAGATAACACTGCTCCCACCAAACAAAATCTAAAAAAAGAAGAGAGGTTAGCATTAAAACAACTTCAAGATGACACAGAACTTGTCATCAAAAATGCAGATAAAGGAGGGACCGTGGTAGTTATGGACAGGGAGGTCTATGTTAAGGAGGCTTTAAGGCAACTGAGTGATGAAAGGAATTATCGAATTTTACATACAGATCCAACTGAGAAATTCAAGAGGGAACTGAGGCATCTATTGGATGAGGGGATGGAACAGGGGTGTATCGATCAAAAAACAATGGAATTTCTATTGGTAGATAACCCACGAACACCCCTGTTCCATCACCTACCCAAAGTCCATAAATCAATAGATGACATAAAAGGCCGTCCCATAGTTAGCGGGATAGGGTCCCTCTTAGAACCATTATCCCAGTGGCTTGACAGCATATTGCAGCCTATGGTGAAAAATTTACCCTCATACATTAAGGACACTAAACATGTCTTAAACATGATGGAAACACAAATATGGGACAAGGAGTACCACTGGATAACAGTAGATGCTGTATCCCTGTACTCCTCGATCCCTCATGAGGAAGGTTTGAGGGCTATTAAATTTTTTCTAAGAAATTACTCGGATTTTTCACTGGATTTTCAAGATTTTGCCCTCAGAGTTACTAGGTATCTTTTAACTCACAATTTTTTCCAGTTTCAGGATGTCTTCTATCTCCAAAGATGTGGAACTGCGATGGGGGCCAAGTTTGCCCCCTCGTATGCCAACCTATTTTTAGGTTGGTGGGAATTTTTCCACATCTTTGGAGATAGAAATATCTATAAAGATAGTATCGCCATGTATGGCAGATACATTGACGATCTCCTTTTTGTATGGAAGGGGGATCCTTCAGACATCTCAACATTCATAGAAACTCTCAATGACAATGATGTGGGCATGAGTTTTACTTTTGAATGTAATTCCACAGTAACCAACTATCTTGATCTCACCCTAAAAGGGGTAATTGGCGAAAAAGTAATCTCCAAAGTATATAAGAAACCCATCAGTGGTAATAAACTATTACACTACAGCAGCTGTCATCCTAGACACACAGCAGCTGCAGTAGCGAAAGGGGAATTCATTCGCCTAAAGAGAAACTGCTCGAATGACGAAGATTTTCGCCAGGAAACAGTTGCCCTTGAACAAAGGTTAAAAATGAGAGGGTACACACAGAAAATAATAACTAGAGCAAAAAAACAAGTTGAATTCAAGATGAGAGACTCCTTCCTCAGAGGAAAAAGTAACAATCAAAAACAGCAAGATAATTTTAAAGGGTTAACATTTGTTACAAACTACAGTGCCCAGTTTCCCGAAATTACCAATATAATAAAAAAGCATTTTCCCATTCTGGCAGCGGATGACAAATTGATCAATGTTGTCAAAAAGGGAGTTAGGTGCAGTTCAAGGAAGTGTCCTACTTTGGGGTCCTTGCTGTCTCCAACTGAACTTAAGTCCCAAACAAAACCTAGTAGTACCTGGTTGACTAGCAGAGGCATGTATAACTGTGGTCACAGAAAATGCAAGCCCTGCGAATATTTAGAAAAAACTAAGTCATTTAAGTCCCAGGTGACAGGAGAGGTCTTTCAGATAAACACCTGTATGAATTGTATGACAGAGAGTGTCATATATATGCTCACATGTCAAAAATGTAAAGTTCAGTATATTGGTCTCACTTCAAGGGACATTAAGACAAGAATAAGGGAGCATATATCCACAATCTCCAGAGGTAAATCCCAAACCCCCCTGGTTAAACACTTCACTGAGAGACACAATGGAGAAATAAACACATTAAGGTGGTGTGCTATAGAGGAAGTAAAAGTCCCTAAACGGGGAGGTAATTTAGATAAACTCTTAGCAAGAAGGGAGATGTTCTGGGTTTTGAGACTCAGAACAAGACTCCCTGAGGGTCTCAATTCCAGGTATGATATTATCAACTATTGGGAATGATCTACCCCTATTATTCAATTCCAAGGGTTACATTACCCCATATACACCATTCATGCACTCATATTCATTATGATTACCCCAACATAGTTGCTAATTTATTTCTCTTTGTATCTCTAACAAAGTGTAGTTACATAAATAGGTTCTCTGACAAGTAGCATACATGTTAGATTAGCTTCTAGAAAAGGGTGAGGAATAGATATTAGGGAAACAATATACACATAACATGTCTGTGGTTTCCCACAGTCAATCGGATCAAGTGTGGAGACAACCCCAAGGAAAGATATTAAGAAGGTTATATAGACTAAATAAGTACAAGTAACATTTCCCACCCACACTAAGAGTGTATAACGGCATGTCTTCTCAAGAAAAGTTGAGCCAATGTAATTCACTATAATTAATATTTTTGTATTTAAGAGGCCAAACAATATCTCTCCTATATCATTAGGGTATTAAGTAGATTTTCTTCAGGAGTTTAAGCTATAGATAGATCTGTTCCAATGTGTTTCATCTGGCATATCCCTTATTATCACACATTATGTATATAGCACAATTCTCGAATATAAGTAAGAGTAGCTAAACAATAACAGATAGAAGTAGTTACTGAAAGAGTGATAGGGTTAAGTACACAGCTGTAGGTGTTTAGCATTACCTGGGCATTAGAAGGAGGAATAGCGCATAATGTTTTTAACCAATTAGAAAAGATTCAGGTGTTCTTAAAGGCAGGGAACACAGACACACAACAGGCTATGATTACGGCTAACAGCCGAAACGCGTAAGCCCGTGTGCTGCGCTCTTTCCCCATACAAGTGGCTAGGCTGTCACATATTACTATTTTTGAATTTTTAAAAATATTCAATAAATCATCAAATTTTTATGGAGTGTGGTTTTGTCTCTTTTCTTTGGACTTTTATTCATAAATACATATTTATATATATATATATATATATATATATATATATATATGATTTTTTTGGTAAAATATATATCTATATATATATATATATATATATATATATATACATACATATATATATACATATATATATATATATATATATATATACAGTGGGGGAAAAAAGTATTTAGTCAGCCACCAATTGTGCAAGTTCTCCCACTTAAGAAGATGAGAGAGGCCTGTAATTTTCATCATAGGTATACCTCAACTATGAGAGACAAAATGTGGAAACAAATCCAGGCAATCACATTGTCTGATTTTGAAAGAATTTATTTGCAAATTTTGGTGGAAAATAAGTATTTGGTCACCTACAAACAAGCAAGATTTCTGGCTCTCACAGACCTGTATCTTCTTCTTTAAGAAGCTTCTCTGTCCTCCACTCATTACCTGTATTAATGGCACCTGTTTGAACTTGATATCAGTATAAAAGACACCTGTCCACAACCTCAAACAGTCACACTTCAAACTCCACTATGGTGAAGACCAAAGAGCTGTCAAAGGACACCAGAAACAAAATTGTGGACCTGCACCAGGCTGGGAAGACTGAATCTGCAATAGGCAAGAAGCTTGGTGTGAAGAAATCAACTGTGGGAGCAATAATTAGAAAATTGAAGACATACAAGACCACTGATAATCTCCCTCGATCTGGGGCTCCACGCAAGATCTCACCCTGTGGGGTCAAAATGATCACAAGAACAGTGAGCAAACAACCCACAACCACACGGGGGGACCTAGTGAATGACCTGCAGAGAGCTGGACCAACGTAACAAAGGCTACCATCAGTAACACACTACGCTGCCAGGGACTCAGATCCTGCAGTGCCAGACGTGTCCCCCTGCTTAAGCTACTACATGTCCGGCTTGTCTGAAGTATGATAGAGAGCATTTGGATGATCCAGAAGCGGATTGGGAGAATGTCATATGGTCAGATGAAACCAAATTAGAACTGTTTGGTAGAAACACAACTTGTCGTGTTTGGAGGAGAGAGAACACCATACCTAATGTGAAGGATCAGGGTGGCAACATCATGCTTTGGGGCTGTTTCTCTGCAAAGGGAACAGGACGACTGATCCATGTACATAAAATAATGAATGGGGCCATGTATCGTGAGATTTTGAGTGCAAACCTCCTTCCATCAGCAAGGGCATTGAAGATGAAATGTGGCTGGGTCTTTCAGCATGACAATGATCCCAAACACACCACCCGGGCAACAAAGGAGTGGCTTCGTAAGAAGCATTTCAAGGTCCTGGAGTGGCCTAGCAGTCTCCAGATCTCAACCCCATAGAAAACCTTTGGAGGGAGTTGAAAGTCCGTGTTGCCCAGCAACAGCCTCAAAACATCACAGGTAAATTTGTACTTATTTTAACTAGGTAGTTATTAAATAGTTAATAACTATTTAATAACTATTGTACCTAGTTAAAATAAATACAAAGTTGCTTAGAAAATAAATATAAACCCTAAGCAAGCTACAATGTAACTATTAGTTATATTGTAGCTAGCTTAGGGTTTATTTTATAGGTAAGTATTTAAGTTTTAAAAAGGATTAATTTATTTAATTGTAGTAATTTTATTTCGATTTATTTAAATTATATTTAAGTTAGGGGGGTGTTAGGGTTAGACTTAGGTTTAGGGGTTAATACATTTAATATAGTTGGGGCGGCAGATTAGGAGTTAATAAATATAGATAGGTGTCGGCGATGTTAGGGACGGCAGATTAGGGGTTAATAAAATTTAACTAGTGTTTGCGAGGCGGGTGTGTGGCGGTTTAGGGGTTAATATATTTATTACAGTGGCAGCGATGTCCGGTCGGCAGATTAGGGGTTAAAAACTTGATTAAAGTGTTTGCGATGTGGGGGGGAGGGCTCGGTTTAGGGTTAATAGGTAGTTTATGGGTGTTAGTGTACTTTGTAGCACTTTAGTTAAGAGTTTTATGTTACGGCGTTAGCCCATAAAACTCTTAACTACTGACTTTTAAATGCGGTAGGAGTCTTGACAGGAGAGGGTCTACCGCTCACTTCTTCCAAGACTCGCAATACCGGCGTTAGGCAAGTCCCATTAAAATGATAGGATACGCAATTTACGTAAGGGGATTTGCGGTAAGCTCGAGTCGCGGAAGAAAAGTGAGCGGTAGACCCTCTACTGCCAGACTCGTAATACCAGCGGGTGTTAAAAAGCAGCGTTGGGACCTCTCAACGCTGCTTTTTAAGGCTAACACAAGACTCGTAATCTAGCCGATTGGTTATTGTTGTATATTTACTGGTTATTTCTGTTGTTTTTATGGTGTATTTTATTTTTGCTTTTCATAGCTACCAAAGTAGGAAGGGTAAAAAGCAAAATATTTGCCTTTGTGCCTTTAATGAAATCAGCATGATTCCTATAATTAATGTTATGTTTAAAATATTGAATTATAAATTGTATTTTTAAACAATGAATATCGAAAAGTTTATCAAAATTTTAAATGATTTTTAAATGAACAAATGTGGACATTATGGGCGCGATCAAATATACGGCACAGGTTTTGGCGCAAGCGTGGGAACCTGCACCATCCGTAATTTCACCTCGCACATTGGGGTATTACATAAACCCTGCCGGCAGTTCATAAAGTGCCGTAAGTCTGATAAACTAGCGATGTCTAGAAATGAGCGTAAATACAAATTTCTGGAGTCGCTAGTGACTTACGGCACTTTAGAAACTGCCGGCGCCTAAGAAAAGTAAAGAAAATAATAAATCTCCTGTAAAAGTCTAACACGCCTCCCAAAAATAAGCCAGACACATAAAACTCCTATATCCGCAATCCCCCCTCTCATTACTAATATTTAATGTATTAACCCCTAGACCGACAACCCCCCACAACGCAATATGCCTATTTAAACTATTAACCCCTATATCCGCCATCAAACCCACACCGCAAGTAATAACTAAATTATTAACCCCTAAATCCGCCAACCCCAACATCACAAAATACATATTAAAACTATTAACCCCTAATCCGCCATTAACCCACAACGCAATAAACCTAATCAAGTATTAACCCCTAAACCGCCATAGCCCACAATGCAATAAACCTAACCCCTAACCTAACCCCCCTAAATAAACTAAAATTAGCTAATTCACAAAATACTAAAGTTACCATTAAATATAAAAAAAATTACACTACTTCTAAAATAGAAATAAACTAAGTATAAATTAAAGGGGCAGTCTAATCAAAATTCAGGAGTAGACTGTCCCTTTAAGCAAGAATTACAGAAAATAAAAAATAAAATTACAAAATTTTAGATAAAATACACCTAATCCCTATGAAAATAAACCCCCCCCCAAAATAAAAACACCCCCTAATCTAATCAACTACCAGTAGCCCTTAAAAGGACTTTTTGCAGGGCATTGCCCCAAAATAATCAGCTCTTTTGCACAAAAAATACACACAGCCCCCCCCCCTCTACCAGTAAACCCCCCACCCACCAAACCCCCCCCCAAAAAAAAATACTAACACTAAAAATGCTAAACTACCCATTGCCCTGAAAAGGGCATTTGTTGGGCATTGCCCGTAACAGGGCATTCAGCTCTTTTGCTGTCCACCCTATCTAAATAAAATAAATCCCCCCAAAAACCCCTTAAAAAACCCTAAGTCTAACCCCCAAGTGGTCCTCACCTGTCCGGAAGTTCAGCGGAGAAGGCCCTGTTCCAGGCGGTGAAGTCTTCTTCCAAGCGGCGACCTCTTCTTTTTTCCAGGAACCAGCCTGCGCGGAGCGGAGGGTGGAGTTGAAGACCGGCGACGCTGGAACTGAAGACCGGAGACTCTGGAACTGAAGACCGGCGACCGCGGAGCCATGGAGCGTGGAGGATCCTCTTCATACGATCTCCGCTGTACACTGAATAGGAATTCAAGGTACGCAATTAAAAATGGCGTCCCTTGAATTCCTATTGGCTGATTTGAGCCTTCAAATTCAAATAAGCCAATCAGATGAGAGCTACTGAAATCCTATTGACTGCTCAAATCAGCCAATAGGATAAGAGCTACTGAAATTCTATTGGCTGATTTGAACAGCCAATAGGATTTCAGTAGCTCTCATCCGATTGGCTGATTTGAATTTGAAGGCTCAAATCAGCCAATAGGAATTCAAGGGACGCCATTTTTAATTGCGTTCCTTGAATTCCTATTCAGTGTACGGCAGAGATCGTATGAAGAGGATCCTCCACGCTCCATGGCTCCCCGGTCGCCGGTCTTCAGTTCCAGAGTCGCCGGTCTTCAGTTCCAGAGTCGCTGGTCTTCAGTTCCAGCGTCGCCGGTCTTCAACTGCACCCTCCGCTCCGCGCCGGCTAGTTCCTGGAAGAAAGAAGAGGTCGCCGCTTGGAAGAAGACTTCACCGCCTGGAACAGGACCTTCTCCAGCTGAACTTCAGGACAGGTGAGGACCACTTGGGGGTTAGACTTAGGGTTTTTTAAGGGGTTTTTGGGGGGATTTATTTTATTTAGATAGGGTGGGCAGCAAAAGTGCTGAATGCCCTTTTAAGGGCAATGCCCAACAAATGCCGTTTTCAGGGCAATGGGTAGTTTAGTGTTTTTAGTGTTAGTATTTTTTTGGGGGGGGTTACTGGTAGGGGGGGCTGTGTGTATTTTTTGTGCAAAAGAGCTGATTATCTTGGGGCAATGCCCTGCAAAAAGTCCTTTTAAGGGCTACTGGTAGTTGATTAGATTAGGGGGTGTTTTTATTTTGGGGGGGCTTTTTTATTTTCATAGGGATTAGGTGTAATTTATTTAAAATTTTGTAATCTTATTTTTTATTTTCTGTAATCTTAGATTTTTTTTATTTTCAGTAATTCTTGCTTAAAGGGACAGTCTACTCCTGAATTTTGATTAGACTGCCCCTTTAATTTATACTTAGTTTATTTGTATTTTAGAAGTAGTGTAATTTTTTTTATATTTAATGGTAACTTTAGTATTTTGTGAATTAGCTAATTTTAGTTTATTTAGGGGGTGTTAGGTTCGGTTAGGGAGGGTTTGGTTAGGGGTTAGGTTTATTGTGTTGTGGGCTATGGCGGTTTAATACTTGATGGGGTTAATAGACTTTATTAGTTATTGCGGTGGGGGATTGCGGTTGACAGGTAGATAGACATTGTGCATGCGTTAGGTGTTAGTTTATTTTTGCAGGCATTTTCGGGAGTTACGGTGCTCCCATACTCAACGCAGGGCCTGCTATGGCTGCCTTTTATGGCGAGATAAAAATGGAGTATGATTTGGATACCGATTTACGACGCGGTCCCATGTTAGCCTATGGGAGTAATAATTGCGAGCGACGGGTGAAATATACGCGCGTAACTTGTATGCTACACCGTATATGTTATATCAAAATCGCGTAAAATCTGGCGCCGGCGGATTTTGCGGGACGACGCTGCATATGTAATGGAGGCCCCCGTGTTTCACCAACAAGCTTGCAAAACATTTGCCTGCCCCTTGTGATAATATGAACAACGCCTGTACCAGTAAGAAATAAATTAAAGGAACATGAAATCCAAAATTGTTCTTTCAGTATTGAGATAGATCATTCAATTTTAAACAACTTTCCAATTTATCTTATCTAATTTGCTTCATTCTCTTGGTATCCTTTGTTGAAAAGAATACCTAGATGGGCTGAGGAGCAGCAATGGACTATTGGGAGCTAGCTGCTGACTGTGGACTGTAAATACATGCCTCTTGTCATTGGCTTACCCAACGTGTTCAGCTAGCTCCCAGTAGTGCATTTATGCTCCATCAACAAGGGATACTAATAGAACAAAGCAAATTTGATAATAGAAGTCAGTTAGAAAGTTGTTTAAATGTGTGAGTTCTATCTGAATTATGAAAGAAACATTCTGGGTTTCATATCCCTTTAAAGTTGTTATAGAGTATAGTAAAACGTTAAATATATAATAATGCATAAAACTTATCCAACAACCCTGAAAACTCTGAATTTTAAGTCTATGCTGCACTTTTTTTTAATAAAAGAACAACTTCCTTAAACCTTTTTCATGTGGCTGTCAATTGGGATATTTCTTCTCCAGTTTTTTAATTCACAGATTCATCTTACAGTAGTTTAATGTATTTTTCTATTGTAGAATGATGGAAACTCTTATTTGACCTTTTGTATATATATGAATCCTTGAAGCAGAGAAAAGTAATAAAATATCAAATAGATCTACCTTTCAAGAATAATTATATATCAGATGTTAACTTTATATTCCATTTAACAGTTTTACTACATTCTCAATGTGTGAATTTAAGGTCAATTTAATATTGCAAGTACAAATGTCCAACTTTTTCGATAGAATGTTGTTTTCCTTGACTGCTATTTAAAAAGAATATGGCCATATTGTATGATGCCAAAGATATATCTAAATACAATTTCTGTAAGGTGTGCTAAGCCAAACATTGTGCACTGTACCGTAGTTGTACATAAAGCCAAGGTGTCTCATTCCATTTTAAAGGAAGAATCAGGAATGATTCAGACCATAAAGGTAAATGATTGTAGTATTAGGACCAGTCAACATTGGGGCACCTTTTAACCCCTTTGTGCTGGTACTAAAGTGTTCACATAAACACTGTTAGTAAAAATAAAATCAAGCAATGTGATTGCGTGATTTCAAGGCCATGATTGGATCATGGGGGACTGTCTATGATGCTAGGCAACCTTGAAGGCCAATCCTTGCCTAAATCAAAGTGGAATCTACAGGGCGCTGTATATTGTAGGACATTCCATGCCGTCCTAACTGCTGTTAGGATGGTATGAAATGTCCTCACAGCATAAAGGGATCAATGGGATTTTAAACAGTACTCATTGATATCAGGCAAGATAAAACTTCATGGAGATACCTCTTCCTTAAAGGGCTGTGAAAGGAAGAAAAGGACACTGTACAAATGTAATGTTTAAAAAGAAATAAAAGGTAAAATCCATTTAAAATGATGACTAATACATATTGCAATGATTTATATTACATATAAGCAACTGCTTTTTAATCACAACAATAAAACAGACTATGTAGTATCTCTTTAAAGGGATACTAAACCCACATTTTTTTCTTTCAGATAGAGCATGCAGTTTTAAGCACCTTTCTAATTTACTCCTATTATCAATGTTTCTTCATTCTCTTGCTATCTTTATTTAAAAAGCAAGAATGTAAAGCTTAGGAGCCGACCAATTTTTCATTCAGTACCTGGGTTATGCTTGCTTATTGGTTGGCTAAATGTAGCCACCAATAAGAAAGCATTATCCAGGGTGCTGAACCTAAAATGGTCCGCCTCCTAAGCTTTACATTCCTGCTTTTTAAATAAAGATAGCAAGAGAATGAATGAAAATTGATAATAGGAGTAAATTAGAAAGTTGTATAAAATCACATGCTCTATCTGAATCACCCCCATTTTGTGTAACAATTTGGTCTCATTGGCAGCAGTCCCAAAGTAAAGATCTAAACGTATAATGCTTTAGGCAGGTAGGGAAAAAAGATGTGAAGTGTGGATACTTTGATCTAAATCAAATCAATATTTGGTGTTACCACCCTTTGCTTTCAAAACACCATCAATTCTTCTAGGTACACTTGCACACAGGTTTTTAAGGAACATACAAACACACATATAAAAGCATAGTCCATGAAAGCACTCACATGGTCTTGGCAACCAGCTTGCTAAACAAATACATTGATTTTATTGTTAATACCGGATGATTATTTGGTTTGTGTTTGCTCACCTTGAAGAAGCGGCCTTTTCTGAGAATGGTGTTCTGCAAGCTGGTTACTGTGAATTCCAATTCCACAAGTTTAGCACTGAATTATATCATTCTAATTTGTGAGTTAAGATCTAATTATGCTATGTGGTGTCATTTTGTTTTAGTTTCATTTATTATACTATTCTAACAATCCATATAGGTTTGAATGGAGCTGACTGAACCTTTTGTAAGCTCATATCAAGATTTTGACTACAAATGGGTAAACTCATTTAAACTACAGATGAGCCAAGTATTAACAAGATACCTCACTGCATATATTTATCACAATGGCAAAAAAATGTATGTAAATGCTAGAGTTTGCCTGCATAATTTGTCAATGCGTTAATTTAAATTTTTTCTTAAAGGGACATTGTTTGTCGCAGAAAGGGTTAATAAAATGTTTCCACTTCGACCAGATTGTTACAGTCCAGCCAATCCAGGCAAGTCTGTCACATAGTTCAGTGGGTAAAAGGGTTAACAAAACACTCTCTTGTCTATACTAGACCCCAACCCCCCCCCAAAAAAAAAATCCCCTTTAATTCCACCCAAACTAAATTATTGCTGTTGCTGCTCCCACCACTAGGATTAATTATATGGGAAATCCTAAGTAAAACTCAACTAATAGATTAAAATCCAAAAACACAATTTGGCAAACAATCAATAAAAACACAATACTGTTATTATGATGCTATTTAATAACATGGTTCAGATATAAGACAAAAGTCATTATTATTCTGAACAAATATAGTCAGAGTGAATTTATATTAAAAAAAATGAATTAACAACACAATTAGACAAAGAAAATAGTTAAAAAAGGAGTAAAATAACAGAGACTAATACATAAATAGATTTCTGTTCCAATAGAAAGTGGGAATAAATGGCCAGACATGCTGTACTAACTTCCCATATGTAAGACAATATTAATTTGCTGAATACAATATTAAACACATTTTTTCCTGATGTCAAGTTTCAGGCCAGGCCCCTTCAAGAGCAGGAGAGAGATGTAACCACCCATTTCATGACAGGCCATAAACCAACTTGCAAGCACTGGGTCTGACATCATAGGATACCGTATTTTTTTAGGTATATACAATACCCATACACTTCTAATAAATACCATTGTAACACCATGAAGTTTATTTTGATACCAAACATGACACATCTGTCATATTTGCTCAGCCAGTAACATAAATGTGATTACAACATATATAGAGTGTCTTAAATGCTGTTAGGATATGTATTTTGTGAAACCCGTTGAACATCAACCCCCTGGTTTATAACAGGCTCTTAGACTGGCAATAAACTCAGTCCAGCAAAGAAGATAAATTGCCTCTGGTCCATAAATATTACTGAAACTTTTTTTTTAAATTCACTAGACTTTACTGACAGAATGATTGTCTACTTCAGTGACTTAAAGGGACATTAAACCACAACATTTTCTTTCATGATTCAGATAGAAAATACAATTTTAAACAACATTCCTATTTACTTCTATTATCTAATTTGCTTCATTCTTTAAATATATTTTGTTAAAGAAATAGAAATATACATGGGTGAGCCAATCACGCCGCTGAGGATCGCCGACGCTGAAGACCGCCACTGAGGATCCGTGCATCAGGATCGAGCTAACTACTAGCCTCAGGCAACTATGCCTCTGACTCCTCTATATTATGATCTTAAGGTCAGAGAACTGAGGACTCTATGAGACTATACTTGCCCTATTCTGAATTTTGGAGAAATGCACATCGTTACAGTTTGTAACTAGTTTTGTAGTTCAGTGCAATTGTGTATCCCCTACCGCTGTCAACTACCAACCTCCCTGAATAGATAACTGTGCAGCCCAGGATGTGGGACTTTTTGTACCTGGATATCCCTTGGGTTGTTAGTATCACTGCTTATGCAGACATTTGCATTTCAAGAGTATGTAACATATTTACCTATATTTGTCTGCACCTGACTGTAATTGTTGTATTTGATGTTTATAATATCTCCACAAGAGTACATACTATTGGAGTGTTAATGGAGCCTATAGATGTTGACAGCCCAGGAGCTGCCCCTAGGTCCAATATTCATGTTAGATTATTATAACCCTCATCACCTGGACCGCATATAATGCTATATACTTGAGGCTAGGGCAAAGTTTGTTTCTCCACTAAATAGTTCCCTCCCCTAATATTTTCTGACTTTCATGGTGTTGCTCCATCATTGGCAGCCGAAATGATGTGGCACACTGCACTTGTTCTGATTCTAGAGATGTGGAGTGCTTATTTAAATTATTTTATTTTTGCTTTATTGTGAAATAAAGAGACTAAAGAGTAATGGCATACTATAGATACAGAGCTCCATATCATTAGCTACGTTACATATAATACTCGAGGACCTATTCTCATGGACATATCAGTCATTTAGCCCTAGGTAAATATTAATGTTTTGGTTGGCTTGATTTGAAGCCCCACACAGTGATATCAGACTCACTAATAACCAGCCCCTCCCTGACATGGTTCACTTGACCTACTGCTCTCTCTTGTATCCAGGTGCAGCTCGACAATTCCCAGTGGGACTCAAAGCACTTTTTCAGCGCTCGCTCTCGGAATTAACCAAATCGGCAGCTGAATAGTAATAGTTGTTATTACACAATTTAATGGTACTCATTTTATCGACCTTGGAAGGATGAAGGGCTGAGTCGGCGCTGCCGGGATTTGAACCTGTGACCTTGGATCTTTCAAACAGGCTTTTTTGTAGTCAGGGTATTTACCAACTGAGCTACCTCACCAGCCTCAGTAGGGATACGAGTCTTATGTACATGTTATAGTTCGCTCCCACTTTTATAAAATAGGATCACAATTTTTTTTGTTGTATATACAGTAGATACCTCTACTTTAAATAATCTCAATATCCTTACTTCTGTGTGGTATTCCACTGTTCAATTTGACAATTTTCTAAGGCCCAAAAGAGGCCTGAGCAATTTGACTTATATAACTCCCTATACATGCTACAAACACAGATTGAGGTCCAAAAGTGGCTTCCTTTAGTTATTGCAGTTTTACTAATATACCCTGTAAAAAGAATGTTAAAAATGAGGTTACGTTACATATTATTATTTGCTCTTTGTTTTATAGTTTTGCACTGTATGTTATAGTTATATATTGTGATCTCACCCCTTGACAATGTTATTCTAGAGATTTATGTATGCAAGATACCCGTGACCTTGTTTGTATTTCACATGTAATTTTTTCTTTGATTTCTGGAGGCAAATAAAGCTTGTACCTGTATTTTTAAAACCTCAATAAAAATATATATATAAAAAAAAAAAATGTGGATCTTGGTTAAAGGGACATTATAAACTAGATTTTTCTTTGCGAGAATAAATGTTTTGTAGATGATCTATTTATATAGCCTATACAGCTTATTTTTTTAAATTTTGCTTATTTTTAAATAACATTGTGCTGATTTTCAGACTCCTAACCAAGCCCCACAGTTTTAGGATAATACTGATGTATGCATCCTCCAGCTTGCTCTTGTTTGTGTAAAGAGTCTTTTCATTTGCAGAGGAAGGGGGAGGGGGGAGTATCTGCTTTTTGCAATAGAACCAATTTGCAGTGGGTGTTCCAACTAACATTTTCAACAGTGCTAAACTGGGAGCTTCTATGTAAGTTTTTCAATGGATTTATACTGGATTTTTATATCAGTATTTGTGCATATTATTCTTTATAGTAGTGTCTATTACATGCAGTTATGTGAAAATTGTGTGTGGGAAGTAATCAGCTTGGTTTGGATTCACATAAAGTTTCACTTCGAGGTGCACATTAATTTAATTTGGCACTATAAAGGTTAATACTTTAAATTAATATTATGCATTTAAAATAAAACTATTAACATATTCACAAGTATTTGTTGCATGAAAACAACGTTAATTCAAAGCTATTTATTTTATATTTAACAGGAAGTGTAACTAAGCCTTAAAGAGAATATGTACTTTCTTTTTTCTCTGTGTTTATGGCCTAGATTACAAGTGGAGTGCTACTGACAGCGCAGGGTAGCGATATGGATAGAACAGCACACAATCCTGAAGAGTAAAAAGTTTTTCCAGAGAATCGCAGTACAGTCAAAAAATTTTTACCATGTCCTTTACTTTCAATAAATAGCGCAGGGTGTCTTCTCATTGCATAATAACTCTGAAACATTTTCTGCAGCTGGAGACCAGAAGTAAATCCTTAGGGCTGAATTAATTACATAACACATTTAATAGGTTGAAATATAGCATTTCACACACATATATACATATAACAAATGTAATTTAAAGGTTTATTATGAAAATAAATGTTTAAACAGTGATTTAAATCAATATGGTATATAACAAAGCGTTAAACTGGGAAAGGCTCAGTATATGTAGGTGTGTGGATTTGTATGTGTGTATGTATATATGTACATGCATGTGTATGTGTGTGTATGAGTGTATGTAAATATGTATGTGTGTAGATATGTATGTGTGTATATATATATATATATATATATATATACATGTGTGTATGTGTGTTCGAATCAGTAAATAGAATGCAAGCTCAATCCTATTGGCTGATTGGATCAGCCAATAGGATTGAACTTCAATCCTATTGGCTGATTGCATCAGCCAATAGGATTTTTTCTACCTTAATTCTGATTGGCTGATAGAATTCTATCAGCCAATCGGAATCTAAGGGACGCCATCTTGGATGACGTCACTTAAAGGAACCTTCATTCGTCGGGTAGTCGTCGGATGAAGAAGATGCTCTGCGTTGGATGTCTTGAAGATGGACCCGCTCTGCGTCGGATGGATGAAGGTAGAAGATGCCGTCTGGATGAAGACTTCTGCCCATCTGGAGGACCACTTCGCCCGGCTTGGATGAAGACTTCTCCCGGCTTCGTTGAGGACTTCGGCCCGGTTGGATGAAGACTTCTGCCGCTTCCTTGAGAATGGATGTCTGGTCTCCAGAACTGTAAGTCGATCTTCAGGGGGTTAGTGTTAGTTTTTTTTAAGGGTGTATTGGATGGGTTTTATTTTTAGGTTAGGGTTTGGGCCTGAAAAAGAGCTAACTGCCCTTTTAAGGGCAATGCCCATCTGAATGCACTTTTCAGGTCAATGGGGAGCTTAGGTTTTTTTAGATAGTATTTTATTTGGGGGTTTGTTGTGTGGGTGGTGGGTTTTACTGTTGGAGGGGTTGTTTGTATTTTTTTTTACAGGTAAAAGAGCTGATTACTTTTAAGGGCTATTGGTAGTTTAGGCTAGGGTTTTTTTATTTTGGGGGGGCTTTTTTTTATTTTGATAGGGCTATTAGATTAGGTGTAATTAGTTTAAATATCTGTAATTTGTTTATTATTTTCTGTAATTTAGTGGGGGGGGTTTTGTGTACTTTAGCTAATTTAATTTAGGTAATTGTATTTAATTTAGTTAATTGATTTAATTATAGTGTAGTGTTAGGTGTTATTGTAACTTAGGTTATGTTTTATTTTACAGGTACTTTTGTATTTATTTTAGCTAGGTAGTTATTAAACAGTTAATAACTATTTAATAACTATTCTACCTAGTTAAAATAAATACAAACTTGCCTGTAAAATAAAAATAAACCCTAAGCTAGCTACAATGTAACTATTAGTTATATTGTAGCTAGCTTAGGGTTTATTTTATAGGTAAGTATTTAGTTTTAAATAGGAATAATGTAGTTAATTATAGTAAATTTATTTAGATTTATTGTAATTATATTTAAGTTAGGGGGTTAGGGTTAGACTTAGGTTTAGGGGTTAATACATTTAGTATAGTGGCGGTGACGTTGGGGCGGCAGATTAGGGGTTAATAAATGTAGGTAGGTGGCGGCGATGTTAGGGACGGCAGATTAGGGGTTAATAATATTTAACTAATATTTACGAGGCAGGAGTGGGGCGGTTTAGGGGTTAATATGTTTATTATAGTGGCGGCGACATTGAGGTGGCAGATTAGGGGTTAATAAGTGTAGGTAGGTGGCGGCGACATTGGGGGTGGCAGATTAAAGGTTAATAAATATAATGTAGGTGGCGGCGATGTTGGGGGAAGCAGATTAGGGGTTCATAAATATAATGTAGGTGGCGGCGGTCTTCGGAGCGGCAGATTAGGGGTTAAAATTTTTATTTTAGTGTTTGCGATGCGGGAGGGCCTCGGTTTAGGGGTTAATAGGTAGTTTATGGGTGTTAGTGTACTTTTTAGCACTTTAGTTATGAGTTTTATGCTACAGCGTTGTACCATAAAACTCTTAACTACTGATTTTTAAATGCGTTAGGACTCTTGACAGGGTAGGGTGTACCACTCACTTTTTGGCCTCCCAAGACAGACTCGTAATATCGGCGCTATGGAAGTCCAATAGAAAAAAGACTTTACGAAGTTTACGTAAGTCGTTTTGCGGTAAGGCCAAAGAAGTGTGCAGTGACCCTAAACCTTCAAGACTCGTAATACCAGCGGTAGTAAAAAAGCAGTGTTAGGACCTCTTAACGCTGCATTTTTACCTTAACGCACAACTCATAATCTAGCCGTAAGGGAGTTAGAGCAAATAATGGATTGGAGTAACGATGGTTGAATATAAATCTTTTATATTTTTAAGCTAAACCTTTAAAGTAAGAATGTGTGAGAATCTCATTCAGCGTAAAGCTTGCCATGTTTTCATCACTGGAGTAGCTAATTTAGGGATCACATCTTTGTGGCAAGTGTGAGGATATTGTCTCATTAGAAGCTCATTCTGGATGAATGAATTGCAACACTGCATGATATTCAGACACTTGAAAGGGAAATGGACATGACTAAGCAGGTTGTTCAAGGTTCTAGCAGTGGGAATAGAAAAAAATCAGATGGGTTGACTCTAGGAAGTACCTGGGTCAAAGTTAGAAGGGAAGTAAAGATAAGCGGAAAAGACAAGCCAGATCACCCCAACAGAGTTGCCAGATTGAATGAAGTTGTTGGGAATATCAGTTCAGGGATGGTAATGTCGGACAGGGCTGTTCTGCCTACTATAGTAAACACTCCTTCAGTCATTGAAGAGGAGCATACAATAGTCCTTCAGTCATTGAAGAGGGGCATGCCAGCCTGGGCATGAGGAAGATGTTGGTTGTAGGAGACTCTATTATTAAGAAGGTTGTCACTGTAATTTGTCATTCAGATCTCTTGAATAGAAAAGTGTGCTGTATTGCAGGGGCACGTGTTAGGCATATTGATGAGCGTATTAATAGATTGTTAGAGGGATCTGGGTCTCATCCTGCAATCATGGAGCATATTGACAATAATGAAGGAATCAGTGGGGAGATGGAGTGTCCTAAAAATGACTTCAGGGAGTTAGGTAGCAAGCTTAATGCAAGGATATCCAAGGTAATATTTTTAGAGATATTACCAGTGTCATGTGCTAACCCAGTAAAAACATTTTGTAAAAATGAGGGGTTTGACTTCTTAGAGCACTGGACTGACTTTTCACTTTGGTACAAGTTGTACAGTAAGTAGTACATAATAATAAGCTGCTAATAATACCAGCGCTGTAATTATGAGAAATGTTAACTACCCTGACATAAACTGGGCCAATGAAACTAGTAATACAGCTAAGGGAGATAGAGTTTTAAATGTTCTCAGGGATAACTTCATGTCACAATTATGAGAGGAGCCAACTAGCAATGAAGCTATATTGGATTTAGTGCTTTCAAGCGATACAGATATAATATCAAACATAGACGTCAAATAATATTTGGGTAACGGTGATCATAACATGGTCACATTTTAAATAATTTTCCATAAGCAGTGTTATCATCAGGGTTGATCAAAGACTTTTAAATTTAAGAAAGCAAAATTCAATCATTTAAGTGTCATGGCCATGCCCGGACTTGTGAACCTGTTTCTTTATTTTCTGCTGCTGTTTCCCAGCCTGCTGTCATTCGTCTTCACCACCAGATGGCTTGTTCACTCCCAGAGGTTTCTGGGATTATGTTACTTGCAGCTTTGGGTCTTTGACTCAACCTGCCTGCCAGCTGTAGGTAATCATAAAATCAGCAGTTGTTATATAAGAAAGGTGCGCTGTGAGTCCTATGCCCTGACATTAAGAGTTATACTCTGTTTGAGCCAGATTCCTTGTCTGCTTATCTGTTGGATTTCCTGGTGCCTGACTGCTGCTTCATTTGAGACTTCTCTACTGGATTACTACCTTTGCACTGTGCTTTGTTTTGGACTTATTTCCTGAGATCTGACCCTGGCTGGCTTCCTGATATTCTCTAAGGACTGTCCTAGGTACTTTCACTTGTTTCCTGCCTGCATCTTGTATTCTGTCTACAGTATTCCAAGTGCTAACCTTGGTTACTCTGGTAATACTTGTCCTGGAAGCTGTGGTGTTCAAGCATCCTGATTTGTATAATATAACCAATACTGTTATATCAATACACCTTGTACCTCTGTGATTACCTTGTATAAATGCCTCTGCACACTGCTCCCTTATCAGTTCTTTTGACAGACTTGCATTTTAGCCAAGCATGGCTGAATTATAAATAACTCCATGGGGTGAGCACAATGTTATCTATATGACACACACAAACTAGCACTGTCTAACTGTGAAAACTGTGAAAATGCACTGAGATAAGAGGTGGCCTTCAATGGCTTAGAAATCAGTTTATGAGCCCATCTAGGTTTAGCTTTCAACATAAAATACCAAGACAACAAAGCAAATTTGATGATAAAAGGTGTTTAAAATTGTATGCCCTATCAGAACGTTTAATTTTGACTTGGCTGTTCCTTTAAATAACTCTAGATATATGCATTATAATTGGTGACTATTTTAAAGGGCAGTAGCAGAAGTCATTCTGGTACTTTCAACCTCCAAAATACACAGAATACTGTGCGCCTGTAAAAGTAATTGTGCAAAAGACTCTTTGCACGGGACAGATATTGCAGCTGAACATTTGTGCACATTATACGTTTGGACAGTTGAGGAAACAACCATGATCACAGGAAGGTGTTGGTTAAAGTTTCATGATTCAGATAGAGTGTGACATTTTAAAATAACTTTCCAATTAATTTCTGTTGTCAAATGTATTTCTTCCTCTTGGTCTCCTATGTTGAAACATAGCTCCTTTTCATGAATACCTAGCTAGGCTCAAGAATAAGCACATGTAGTGAGGACTTTATAGCAAAAGTACAAGTAGTTCTGCCATATAGTGCTCAAGACAGCTCATTAGCCTATCCAGGAGAGAAATGTAGCTGTTAATAAGAGTTGGATATCTTTTTTTACTGTATGCTCTGTCTTAATCATGTAACATATTTTTGAAATCTATGGCTCTTTAAGATAGCCCGTTGCTTGCTGAGATTGTGGAGTGATAGACAAGCTAACATATATTGCCACCCGAACATGACACTAAGATAGCAAACATGCCTGTTCCCCTTTCTGAACAGAGAGTAAATCCTATAGCCATCCCAGTATGTATAGCTAAATACAAGATCCATGCTTTACAAAGCTTAATGCTAACATGACATACATCCTAGCATCTCCTAAACAATTCCCATACAAGTGATGTTTCCCATATAGAATCACAAGCTAAAGAGGGGCATAGCTTCTCCTTCCACGTATTTCATTTTATATAGTGATTGCAAAATATTACCATGAGTCTTCCCTCTGTTTTAAAGTTCCATTTTTAAGTGTTGGCAATAAATATACTAAAATATAAAGAATATTTGTGTCCTCTTTTTTTTTATTGCATCCAAATATTGCTCATAACCTGGATTACAGATATATTTTATCCTGCCCTTCGTCCTAGATTCTTATTTACCTGATTCAATGGCACACTTGAAAGCTGTAAGAAAATGTATTCAGATTCCTGTCACATGCAGATATTAACTTGCCCTTGAGAAAAGTCAGTATTTTGCAGTTGCAGATTGAATTTAAATAACATCTGGGCAAAAAGCAAAGCTCTCAGTTGCTAGGATATATGCACCATGGTGAATCCTGTGTAGTGCCTGGCTGTGCTTCATATTTCAGCAAACACTACAGAATGCCACCTCAAATAAGTGTGCTTTAGTATTTAATATCAAGTCCTTTATATATTTAAGTGAAGTGACCAAATAACATATCTTTACAAAAATGTAAAATAATGTAATACAGGAAATGTATGACATTTTATTAAGGTTGTGTTTCCATTATACGATCTTCACCTCTCATTTAGGGTCATATTATGAGTGGAGCACTAACGTTTGCGTTATTGCAGGTGTTTGCACTCGCCGGGTTAACCACTGGAATTATGAGTTGAAAGTAAACACAATTGCTTGAGCGCAATCGCGATTTACTACTCTATGGCAGCAGCCTTTTGCAACATCTAACAGCTTTGTTAGACAATGTTGTAAAACACTGCTGCCATTGAGTACTAAAGACACATGAACAC
This sequence comes from Bombina bombina, assembly GCF_027579735.1. Classification (NCBI taxonomy): domain Eukaryota; kingdom Metazoa; phylum Chordata; class Amphibia; order Anura; family Bombinatoridae; genus Bombina; species Bombina bombina. The sequence continues at coordinate 1,196,512,018 of NC_069501.1, read as the reverse complement.
TCCTGAGCTCATATGAGTCTACCTAGTTTTACTCTTCAATAAAAGATACCAAGACCTAGATTTGGAGTTTGGCGTTAGCCGTGAAAACCAGCGTTAGAGGCTCCTAACGCTGGTTTTAGGCTACCGCCGGTATTTGGAGTCACTCAAAATAGGGTCTAACGCTCACTTTTCAGCCGCGACTTTTCCATACCGCAGATCCCCTTACGTAAATTGCGTATCCTATCTTTTCAATGGGATCTTTCTAACTCCGGTATTTAGAGTCGTGTCTGAAGTGAGCGTTAGACATCTAACGACAAAACTCCAGCCGCAGGAAAAAAGTCAGTAGTTAAGAGCTTTCTGCGCTAACGCCGGTTTATAAAGCTCTTAACTACTGTACTCTAAAGTACACTAACACCCATAAACTACCTATGTACCCCTAAACCGAGGTCCCCCTACATCGCCGCAACTCGATTAAATTTTTTTAACCCCTAATCTGCCGACCGCCACCTACGTTATACTTATGTACCCCTAATCTGCTGCCCCTAACACCGCCGACCCCTATATTATATTTATTAACCCCTAACCTGCCCCCCACAACGTCGCCTCCACCTACCTACACTTATTAACCCCTAATCTGCCGACCGCAAAGCGCCGCCACCTACGTTATCCTTATGTACCCCTAATCTGCTGCTACACTTATTAACCCCTAATCTGCCGAGCGGACCTGAGCGCTACTATAATAAAGTTATTAACCCCTAATCCGCCTCACTAACCCTATCATAAATAGTATTAACCCCTAATCTGCCCTCCATAACATCGCCGACACCTAACTTCAATTATTAACCCCTAATCTGCTGACCGGAGCTCACCGCTATTCTAATAAATGTATTAACCCCTAAAGCTAAGTCTAACACTAACACCCCCCTAAGTTAAATATAATTTACATCTAACGAAATAAATTAACACTTATTAAATAAATTATTCCTATTTAAAGCTAAATACTTACCTGTAAAATAAATCCTAATATAGCTACAATATAAATTATATTTATATTATAGCTATTTTAGGATTTATATTTATTTTACAGGTATCTTTGTATTTATTTTAAACAGGTACAATAGCTATTAAATAGTTAAGAACTATTTAATAGCTAAAATAGTTAAAATAATTACAAATTTACCTGTAAAAGAAATCCTAACCTAAGTTACAATTAAAACTAACACTATACTATCAATAAATTAATTAAATAAACTACCGACAATTACCTACAATTAACCTAACACTACACTATCAATAAATTAATTAAATAAACTACCTACAATTAACCTAACACTACACTATCAATAAATTAATTAAATACAATTCCTACAAATAAATACAATTAAATAAACTTGCTAAAGTACAAAAAATAAAAAAGAACTAAGTTACAAAAAATAAAAAAATATCTACAAACATAAGAAAAAAATTACAACAATTTTAAACTAATTACACCTACTCTAAGCCCCCTAATAAAACAACAAAGCCCCCCAAAATAAAAAATGCCCTACCCTATTCTAAATTACTAAAGTTAAAAGCTCTTTTACCTTACCAGCCCCCAAGAAGTTCAGCTCTTTTGCCTGTAAAAAAAAAACATACAATACCCCCCCCCAACATTACAACCCACCACCCACATACCCCTAATCTAACCCAAACCCCCCTTAAATAAACCTAACACTAAGCCCCTGAAGATCATCCTACCTTGTCTTCACCTCACCAGGAATCACCGATCCGTCCTGGCTCCAAAATCTTCATCCAACCCAAGCGGGGGTTGGCGATCCATCATCCGGTGCCTGAAGAGGTCCAGAAGAGGCTCCAAAGTCGTCATCCTATCCGGGAAGAAGAGGCGATCCGGACCGGCAACCATCTTGATCCAAGCGGCATCTTCTATCTTCATCCGATGACGACCGGCTCCATCCTGAAGACCTCCACCGCGGACCCATCTTCTTCCGGCGACGTCCAACTGCAGAATGACGGTTCCTTTAAGGGACGTCATCCAAGATGGCGTCCCTCGAATTCCGATTGGCTGATAGCATTCTATCAGCCAATCGGAATTAAGGTAGGAATATTCTGATTGGCTGATGGAATCAGCCAATCAGAATCAAGTTCAATCCGATTGGCTGATCCAATCAGCCAATCAGATTGAGCTCGCATTCTATTGGCTGTTCCGATCAGCCAATAGAATGCAAGCTCAATCTGATTGGCTGATTGGATCAGCCAATCGGATTGAACTTGATTCTGATTGGCTGATTCCATCAGCCAATCAGAATATTCCTACCTTAATTCCGATTGGCTGATAGAATCCTATCAGCCAATCGGAATTCGAGGGACGCCATCTTGGATGACGTCCCTTAAAGGAACCGTCATTCTGCAGTTGGATGTCGCCGGAAGAAGATGGGTCCGCGGTGGAGGTCTTCAGGATGGAGCCAGTCGTCATTGGATGAAGATAGAAAATGCCGCTTGGATCAAGATGGTTGCCGGTCCGGATCGCCTCTTCTTCCCGGATAGGATGAAGACTTTGGAGCCTCTTCTGGATCTCTTCAGGCACCGGATGATGGATCGCCAACCCCCGCTTGGGTTGGATGAAGATTTTGGAGCCAGGACGGATCGGTGATACCTGGTGAGGTGAAGACAAGGTAGGATGATCTTCAGGGGCTTAGTGTTAGGTTTATTTAAGGGGGGTTTGGGTTAGATTAGGGGTATGTGGGTGGTGGGTTGTAATGTTGGGGGGGGTATTGTATGTTTTTTTTTTACATGCAAAAGAGCTGAACTTCTTGGGGCATGCCCCGCAAAGGGCCCTGTTCAGGGCTGGTAAGGTAAAAGAGCTTTTAACTTTAGTAATTTAGAATAGGGTAGGGCATTTTTTATTTTGGGGGGCTTTGTTGTTTTATTAGGGGGCTTAGAGTAGGTGTAATTAGTTTAAAATTGTTGTAATTTTTTTCTTATGTTTGTAGATATTTTTTTATTTTTTGTAACTTAGTTCTTTTTTATTTTTTGTACTTTAGCAAGTTTATTTAATTGTATTTATTTGTAGGAATTGTATTTAATTAATTTATTGATAGTGTAGTGTTAGGTTAATTGTAGGTAGTTTATTTAATTAATTTATTGATAGTGTAGTGTTAGGTTAATTGTAGGTAATTGTAGGTAGTTTATTTAATTAATTTATTGATAGTATAGTGTTAGTTTTAATTGTAACTTAGGTTAGGATTTATTTTACAGGTAAATTTGTAATTATTTTAACTATTTTAGCTATTAAATAGTTCTTAACTATTTAATAGCTATTGTACCTGGTTAAAATAAATACAAAGTTACCTGTAAAATAAATATAAATCCTAAAATAGCTATAATATAAATATAATTTATATTGTAGCTATATTAGGATTTATTTTACAGGTAAGTATTTAGCTTTAAATAGGAATAATTTATTTAATAAGAGTTAATTTATTTCGTTAGATTTAAATTATATTTAACTTAGGGGGATGTTAGTGTTAGGGTTAGACTTAGCTTTAGGGGTTAATACATTTATTAGAATAGCGGTGAGCTCCGGTCGGCAGATTAGGGGTTAATAATTGAAGTTAGGTGTCGGCGATGTTAGGGAGGGCAGATTAGGGGTTAATAACTTTATTATAGTAGCGCTCAGGTCCGCTCGGCAGATTAGGGGTTAATAAGTGTAGGCAGGTGGAGGCGATGTTGAGGGGGGCAGATTAGGGGTTAATAAATATAATATAGGGGTCGGCGGTGTTAGGGGCAGCAGATTAGGGGTACATAAGGATAACGTAGGTGGCGGCGCTTTGCGGTCGGCAGATTAGGGGTTAATTATTGTAGGTAGGTGGAGGCGACGTTGTGGGGGGCAGATTAGGGGTTAATAAATATAATATAGGGGTCGGCGATGTTAGGGAACCAGATTAGGGGTACATAGGGATAATGTAAGTAGCGGCGGTTTACGGAGCGGAAGATTAGGGGTTAATAATAATATGCAGGGGTCAGCGATAGCGGGGGCAGCAGATTAGGGGTTAATAAGTGTAAGGTTAGGGGTGTTTAGACTCGAGGTACATGTTAGAGTGTTAAGTGCAGACGTAGGAAGGGTTACCGCATAGCAAACAATGGGGCTGCGTTAGGAGCTGAACGCGGCTTTTTTGCAGGTGTTAGGTTTTTTTTCAGCTCAAACAGCCCCATTGTTTCCTATGGGGGAATCGTGCACGAGCACGTTTTTGAGGCTGGCCGCGTCCGTAAGCAACTCTGGTATCGAGAGTTGAAGCTGCGTTAAAAATGCTCTACGCTCCTTTTTTGGAGCCTAACGCAGCCTTTATGTGGACTCTCAATACCAGAGTTATTTTTATGGTGCGGCCAGAAAAAAGCCGGCGTTAGTTTTTCGGGTCGTTACCGACAAAACTCCAAATCTAGCCGCAAGAGTACAAAGCTAATTTTATAACAGAAGTAAATTGAAAAGTTGTTTAAAATTGCATGCTCTATTTGAATCATGACTTTACTTTACTTTACTCTATCTGAATCATGAAAGAAAAATGTGGGTTTCATATCCCTTTAACTGTCTTTGCGCACTACAAATGTGTGTTACAATCCACTGCTATCACTATGTCTAATCAAAACTATGTATCAGCATTCATATAATCTTTCTCCTCTAATTCTAAAATTAATTTTCCACCACTTTTAATACCCCACTGTGCCCACTTTGTCTTCCCATTACATTGCATGCTCTATTTGAATCATGACTTTACTGTCCCTTTAAAATTGCATGGTCTATCTGAATCATGAAAGAAAAATGTGGGTTTCATATCCCTTTAATTGTCTTTGCGCACTACAAATATGTGTTACAATCCACTGCTATCACTATGTCCAATCAAAACTATGTATCAGCATTCATATAATCTTTCTCCTCTAATTCTAAAATTAATTTTCCCCCACTTTTAATACCCCACTGTGCCCACTCTGTCTTCCCATTACCACCTCACTCTCAGCACAAGACTTCAAGACAAATATGGTCTCCATTCAACATGAAATAACCTCCCACCCAAAGATATCTGCTTCTCACAAATTATCAATTATTAGGAACAACCAAGCTCAGCATACCCAAGCAGTCAACTCTGAACCTGTAACAGAGGATGAGTTTTTTTGCTCTCAGCATCCCATCTTACTACCTATTGCCGTAATCCTATTCCCTCCCAACTGCTACCATACTTTTTGTCTTTTCTCACAGTCATCCTCATTCACATATTTAACCTCTTAAAGCTGAAACGCAGGGGCGAAACTACAGGGGGTGCAGAGGTCGCAGGTGCGACTGGGCCCCTGAGAGTGGGGGCCCAGCTTTTAAAAAAAAAAAAAAATATATATATTTTTTTTTTATATATATATTTTTTTTTTAATAAAAAAACGTTAACCTACCACTGCCTGCACTGATGCCATGTGAGTGTAACATGAATACAGGGTTTTGTGTTTATGTGTGCGTATGGTGTGTATGTATGTGACTGTGTGTGTATTTATGCATGTATGTATGTGTGTATGTTTGTGGAACCAGCAAATTACAGGCCTTGTTACTACAGCATGGGGGGGCAGGGGATAAACAGTATCACTATACAGTACCACTATATACACTGTGTGCAGAATTATTAGGCAAATGAGTATTTTGACCACATCATCCTCTTTATGCATGTTGTCTTACTCCAAGCTGTATAGGCTCGAAAGCCTACTACCAATTAAGCATATTAGGTGATGTGCATCTCTGTAATGAGAAGGGGTGTGGTCTAATGACATCAACACCCTATATCAGGTGTGCATAATTATTAGGCAACTTCCTTTCCTTTGGCAAAATGGGTCAAAAGAAGGACTTGACAGGCTCAGAAAAGTCAAAAATAGTGAGATATCTTGCAGAGGGATGCAGCACTCTTAAAATTGCAAAGCTTCTGAAGCGTGATCATCGAACAATCAAGCGTTTCATTCAAAATAGTCAACAGGGTCGCAAGAAGCGTGTGGAAAAACCAAGGCGCAAAATAACTGCCCATGAACTGAGAAAAGTCAAGCGTGCAGCTGCCAAGATGCCACTTGCCACCAGTTTGGCCATATTTCAGAGCTGCAACATTACTGGAGTGTCCAAAAGCACAAGGTGTGCAATACTCAGAGACATGGCCAAGGTAAGAAAGGCTGAAAGACGACCACCACTGAACAAGACACACAAGCTGAAACGTCAAGACTGGGCCAAGAAATATCTCAAGACTGATTTTTCTAAGGTTTTATGGACTGATGATGGGACCGTGGCTGGATTGGTAAAGGGCAGAGTGCTCCAGTCCGACTCAGACGCCAGCAAGGTGGAGGTGGAGTACTGGTTTGGGCTGGTATCATCAAAGATGAGCTTGTGGGGCCTTTTCGGGTTGAGGATGGAGTCAAGCTCAACTCCCAGTCCTACTGCCAGTTTCTGGAAGACACCTTCTTCAAGCAGTGGTACAGGAAGAAGTCTGCATCCTTCAAGAAAAACATGATTTTCATGCAGGACAATGCTCCATCACACGCGTCCAAGTACTCCACAGCGTGGCTGGCAAGAAAGGGTATAAAAGAAGAAAATCTAATGACATGGCCTCCTTGTTCACCTGATCTGAACCCCATTGAGAACCTGTGGTCCATCATCAAATGTGAGATTTACAAGGAGGGGAAAACAGTACACCTCTCTGAACAGTGTCTGGGAGGCTGTGGTTGCTGCTGCACGCAATGTTGATGGTGAACAGATCAAACACTGACAGAATCCATGGATGGCAGGCTTTTGAGTGTCCTTGCAAAGAAAGGTCACTGATTTGTTTTTGTTTTGTTTTTGAATGTCAGAAATGTATATTTGTGAATGTTGAGATGTTATATTGGTTTCACTGGTAAAAATAAATAATTGAAATGGGTATATATTTGTTTTTTGTTAAGTTGCCTAATAATTATGCACAGTAATAGTCACCTGCACACACAGATATCCCCCTAAAATAGCTATAACTAAAAACAAACTAAAAACTACTTCCAAAACTATTCAGCTTTGATATTAATGAGTTTTTTGGGTTCATTGAGAACATGGTTGTTGTTCAATAATAAAATTAATCCTCAAAAATACAACTTGCCTAATAATTCTGCACTCCCTGTATAGTATGGGGGGGGGGGTGGACCATGTCACTGACTACTGTGGTCACTTTATAAAGTACTGGGTGGGTAGGGTCAGGTCGGCCATCTCGCCGGCAGATTACAGACTTTGTCACTAATTTACTATATACAGTACTGGGGGGTTAAATAGTGTCAATATATATATATATATATATATATATATATATATATATATATATATATATATATATATATATATACAGTAATAGGGGGTCAGACCATATGTATTAAATTCACCCTTTTTGGAGGGGGGGAGAGGCGGTGGGGGGGGCCCTTCTTAGATTCTTGCACATGGGCCCTGTGGTTTCTAGTTACGCCTCTGCTGAAACGTGTCCATTGTATTATTACCATGCACTAATTACCTATTATTAGGAAAGTTTTACTTGATCCAGACTCATCCAGTCTGCATGTTAATCCCTTGCGCTGCTGCAATAGGGGTGCAGTTATCTGGTTTAAAATTGGCAACTCTCTATTCCACACTCAAAAAATGGCTTTTGAGTGTATAATTTTCAGGTCACCCGTATTACAGGTTGTGCAGTCCGGATATTACGCTAGCATTATAGCTTATACTGCCAAGATCCATTCCGCTAAAAGAGACCAGTAGTTATGGATTTTGCGAAACAAAAATGTTTCACAAAACTCATAGCAAAAATGTTATAAAGTACACTAACACCCATAAACTACCACTTAACCTCTAAGCTGCCATCCCCCCACATTGCAAATACTATAATAAACCTATTATACCCTAATCCACCGCCCACCCACTTCGCCAACACTAAAATGAAGTATTAACCCCTAATCCACCGACCCCCACAATCCCAACACTAAATAAACCTATTAACCCCTAATCCGTCATCCCCCCCGCATCGCAAATGCTATAATAAACCTATTAACCCCTAATTCATCAACCCCCACTTCGCTAATAGTAAAATAAACCTATTAACCCATAAACCCCCGACCCCCAACATTGCTAATACTAAAATAAACCTATTAACCCCTAAAATGCTGGCCCCCACATCGCAACACACTAAATTAAACTATTAATCCCTAAACCAAACACACCCAAACTTTAAATTAAAGTTACAATATAACTACCTTAAAATAAATAAAAACTTACCTATGAAATAAAAAAACCTAAGCTTAAACTGTAAATAAACCTATCATTACTATTTTAAAAACTAAAATAAACTAAAAATAAAAAACTAAATTACAACATTAAAAAATCCTAACACTACAAAAAAAAATCCCACCTAAAGGTACAAAAGAAACAAAGTCTAAATTTATTAAAAAAAAAAAAAAAAGATTACAAAAAACAATAAACGAAATTAGCCAAAATAATAAAAATTAAACCTAATCTAATACCCCTACAAAACAAAAAAGCCATCCCAAAATAAAAACACCCCCTAATCTAAAAATAAACTACCAATACCCCTTAAAAGGGCCTTTTGTAGGGCATTGCCCTGAAGTATTCAGCTTTTACATTAAAAAATTACAAAGTATCCCCTAACAGTAAAACCCCCCATTCACCCAACCCCCCAAAATAAAAACTCTAAAAAAAAAAAGCCTAAGCTACCCATTGCCCCTAAAAGGGGCATTTCTATGGACATTAGCTTTTTAGCGCCCATTAAAAAATTAAAAAGCCCTAATCTAAAAAAAATAAAAAAACACCCAAAAAATGTACTCACCGTACCTGAAGTCTGGACATCCATCTTCTTCAAGGTGGAGTAAAGTCTTCATCCAGGCGGCGACCTCTTCCTCCATCGCGGGACCATTTTCTATCTTCATCCCAGTGGCATGGAGCTGTGGCGGCATGGAGTGGAGAAGGAATGGCGACGGCAGCGACATCCAGCGTAGAGCCTCCTCTTCATAAGATCTCCGTCGTACACTGAAGATTGAATGCAAGGTACCATTTTATGTTGGGTATCTTGCATTTCTATTGGCTGATTTTTAAAGCAGCCAATAGGATGAGAGCTGATTAAATCCTATTGGCTGTTCAAATCAACTAGGGTTGCACCGATACCGATACTAGTATCGGTATCGGTGCCGATACCAAGTATTTGCATGAGTACTTGTACTCATGCAAATGCACCAATACTTAAACCGATACGTGCACTTCCTACCCATACTCAAACTGCATGTTCCCATTTCATTTTAAGCTGTAGTGGAGACTCAACTAAAAATGGTTCACTTCTGTTCTTCCAATACAAATTGCTGTTGTATTGTATTATTGTAAGAGAGATCACTGTACCTTGTTCAGACAAACCCCTGAAGTACTGGGTAGTTAATAAACTGAGATTTCAAGCTCTGGCTAAAATGGCCCAAAATGATCTTTCTGCCCCATGCAGTAGTGCTGAAAATGAGACTGTTCAGCATAGCATCAAACGACATTACTGATAGCAGAAACAGACGTATAGCTGAACATACAGAGATGCTTCAGTTCCTTAAAAAGAACTTGCTTCTAACTTTTCAAAAATTATTATAATTGCTAGATTGCCTGTTATACTGCTAGTTCTTCTCTTGCACAATTATGCTCAAAACATACTGTACTCTGAGGAACATCCTTAGCTTATATAATTGCAGGAAGAGTGTTCATAGAAAAAATTAAGTTAAATCCTATGAAAACACATCTTATAATAATAACAATAATAGGACTAGATTTAGATTACATTTGATATGTAACCTTTACCAATGCTCTGTTCACATTTCCAACTCAATAGACTTTAATAGAGTTGCACATGCAATGAGCATTGGTAAAGCTTACCAGTCAAATGTAAGCTAGCCCATAGTGTTGTTCCCCATGTTTAAACAGTGCACTGGTATATTTTTTACTGCATTGCACTTTTGGTTGGTTGTGATATTACATTTGTTATTTATTGTTGTTATTATGAATATATTTGAATGTAATATTTTTATTTATAAACGTGTTCTGTGAAATTTCTTCGAGTTTTTAGAACTTTGTGACAACAAGCAAATAAAACTGTTTTATTATTTCATAATATCTTTTGAGTTACAGTTCTTCATAATTATAAAGAAGCTATCTTAAATCATTAGTCTGTATTGTGCTTGGGACACTGTCACATGACATTAAAAAAGTATCGGTAATTGGTATCGGGGAGTATTTTTAAAAAATTATCGGTACTTGTACTCGGTCTTAAAAAAAATGGTATCGGTGCAACCCTAAAATCAACCATTTCTTTTTTAATGGGATCTAAAGAGCTGATTTACCTTTTAAGGGCAATGCCCAAACAAATGCCCCTTTAGGGGCAATGGGTAGCACAGGTTTTTTTAGAGTTAGTTTTTTTTTATATTGGGGGGTTGGGTTGGGGTTTTTACTATTAGGGGGTACTTTGTAATTTTTTAATGTAAAAGAGCTGATTGCTTCAGGGCAATGCCTTACAAAAGGCCCTTTTAAGGGCTATTGGCAGTTTATTGATAGATTAGAGGGTGTTTTTATTTTGGGGTGGCTTCTTTTGTTTTTATAGGGGTATTAGTTTAGGTTTAATTTTTAGTAGTTTGGATAATTTTGTTTATTGTTTTTTGTAATCTTAGATTTTTTTTTCTTAAATTTAGACTATTTTGTACTTTTAGTTTGCTTGTTTTTTCGTAGTGTTAGGATTTTTTAATTTTGTAATTAAGGTTTTTTATTTTTAGTTTATTTTAGTTTTTAAAATAGTAATGTTAGGTTTATTTATAGTGTAAGCTTAGTTTTTTTTTATTTCACAGGTAAGTTTTTATTTATTTTAAGGTAGTTGTATTGTAACTTTAATTTAAAATGAGGGGGTGTAAGGTTTAGGGCTTAATAGTTTAATTTAGTGTGTTGCAATGTGGGAGGCCAGCGGTTTAGGGGTTAATAGGTTTATTTTAGTATTAGTAATGTGGGGGGTCGGTGGCTTAGGGGTTAATAGGTTTAGTTTAGTATTTGCAATTCAGGGGGGTCGGCGGATTAGGGATTAATAGGTTTATTTAGTGTTGCCGATGTGGAGGGGGGGCGGTGGTTTAGAGTTTAATAGGTTTATTTAGTATTGGCGATGTGAGGGGTAGGCAGTTTATGCGTTAATAGGTTTATTTAGTGTTAGCGGTGTGGGGGGTCGGTGGTTTAGGGGTTAATAGGTTTATTTAGTGTCAACGATGTCAGGGGTGGAATATTAGAGGTATTTAGACTAGGGGTTTGTTAGGGTGTTAGGTTTTTACGTAATCTTCTTGTCCACATAGACGTTAGGTTTTTACGTAATCTTCTTGTCCACATAGACATTAATATAATAATCGTTAAAACAATCGCCATTGCGCAATCGCAGGTGTTAGTTTTTTTAGAACACCTGCATTTTTTTTCTAACACTTTTTCTTTATTCATGTCTATGGGGGAAAACGTGCACAAGCATGTCAAGGCAGGACTTTGCTTTTGTGCGGTATTGAGCTTATCGCACCATACCGCACAACACAAGAAGGTTTTTCTGTAATTTATAATGGCAGCGCTATGGAAAGTGCGATACTGCAAAATTTTTAGCGTTATTTACTCACCGGGTTTAGCGCAAAACTTGTAATTTAGGAGATAGTCCTTTACAATTTGAACACAAATGAGTGTGCTATCAAATTACATGTTGCAATATTTTCTTTTAATTGCTATTTGTTAGTCATAACAGTTTGAGTTGATCTGTTTCACTGGATTGTAACTATGTTATATTATCTTATAAATCCTTATTACTAGCAAATGTGCTTTTTATATATCTATGCCACATCGAGTACATAGCTCCCACCAACTTCTCCTCCTAAGTTCCCCTCAATATCAAATCATGTCCAGAAAGTGTGAATATAAGATAACGAAATTGGAAAGTGTCTTAAAACTGCATGTTCTTTCTGAATCCTAAAAGTTTATTTTGACTTGAGTGTCCCTTTAAGTATTATCTTTTACCTTTAACAGTTTCCCAATGTTGTCATATCGTTATTCATAATAAGCCAAAATATATATATTTGTAGAACTCATTAATTAACCAGGCAGGTACTATGTTCTTGAATTAGTAACTTTTCTATGTTGTCTTGATTTGTTTTTTTACTAATCTCACTGTATGTATATCTGGCAGCAGTATATCTATACTGCCATGTTTTCTACTTGTAACATAATTTTTATTACCTCTATAAAAATATTAACACACACAAAATATATATATATATATATATATATATACAGGGAGTGCAGAATTATTAGGCAAGTTGTATTTTTGAGGATTAATTTTATTATTGAACAACAACCATGTTCTCAATGAACCCAAAAAACTCATTAATATCAAAGCTGAATAGTTTTGGAAGTAGTTTTTAGTTTGTTTTTAGTTATAGCTATTTTAGGGGGATATCTGTGTGTGCAGGTAACTATTACTGTGCATAATTATTAGGCAACTTAACAAAAAACAAATATATACCCATTTCAATTATTTATTTTTACCAGTGAAACCAATATAACATCTCAACATTCACAAATATACATTTCTGACATTCAAAAACAAAACAAAAACAAATCAGTGACCAATATAGCCACCTTTCTTTGCAAGGACACTCAAAAGCCTACCATCCATGGATTCTGTCAGTGTTTTGATCTGTTCACCATCAACATTGCGTACAGCAGCAACCACAGCCTCCCAGACACTGTTCAGAGAGGTGTACTGTTTTCCCTCCTTGTAAATCTCACATTTGATGATGGACCACAGGTTCTCAATGGGGTTCAGATCAGGTGAACAAGGAGGCCATGTCATTAGATTTTCTTCTTTTATACACTTTCTTGCCAGCCCCGCTGTGGAGTACTTGGACGCGTGTGATGGAGCATTGTCCTGCATGAAAATCATGTTTTTCTTGAAGGATGCAGACTTCTTCCTGTACCACTGCTTGAAGAAGGTGTCTTCCAGAAACTGGCAGTAGGACTGGGAGTTGAGCTTGACTCCATCCTCAACCCGAAAAGGCCCCACAAGCTCATCTTTGATGATACCAGCCCAAACCAGTACTCCACCTCCACCTTGCTGGCGTCTGAGTCGGACTGGAGCTCTCTGCCCTTTACCAATCCAGCCACGGGCCCATCCATCTGGCCCATCAAGACTCACTCTCATTTCATCAGTCCATAAAACCTTAGAAAAATCAGTCTTGAGATATTTCTTGGCCCAGTCTTGACGTTTCAGCTTGTGTGTCTTGTTCAGTGGTGGTCGTCTTTCAGCCTTTCTTACATTGGCCATGTCTCTGAGTATTGCACACCTTGTGCTTTTGGGCACTCCAGTGATGTTGCAGCTCTGAAATATGGCCAAACTGGTGGCAAGTGGCATCTTGGCAGCTGCACGCTTGACTTTTCTCAGTTCATGGGCAGTTATTTTGCGCCTTGGTTTTTCCACACACTTCTTGCGAACCTGTTGACTATTTTGAATGAAACGCTTGATTGTTCGATGATCACGCTTCAGAAGCTTTGCAATTTTAAGAGTGCTGCATCCCTCTGCAAGATATCTCACTATTTTTGACTTTTCTGAGCCTGTCAAGTCCTTCTTTAGACCCATTTTGCCAAAGGAAAGGAAGTTGCCTAATAATTATGCACACCTGATATAGGGTGTTGATGTCATTAGACCACACCCCTTCTCATTACAGAGATGCACATCACCTAATATGCTTAATTGGTAGTAGGCTTTCGAGCCTATACAGCTTGGAGTAAGACAACATGCATAAAGAGGATGATGTGGTCAAAATACTCATTTGCCTAATAATTCTGCACTCCCTGTATATATATACAGTATATATTGTTTGCATAGAAAATTAGCACATCTAGGCCAGCTCCCCGCTTATGTTTTACCAGTAAAACTCCACATACATTGTTACCAATGCACAAGAGGATTATGGGTAAGATATGCAAATTAGATACGCAAAATCTCAGTTTTTTTGCTTCAAATACACAGTTTTAACACAGTTATCCCTTAACAGGATCCGCCAATCGGAATTAAGGTAGAAAAAATCCTATTGGCTGAGGCAATCAGCCAATAGGATTGAGCTGGCATTCTATTGGCTGTTCCAATCAGCGAATAGAATGCAAGCTCAATCGTATTGGCTGATTGGATCAGCCAATAGAATTGAAGTTCAATCCTTTTAGCTGATTGCATCAGCCAATAGGATTTTTTGTACCTTAATTCCGATTGGCTGATAGAATTCTATCAGCCAATCGGAATCTAAGGGACGCCATCTTGGATGACGTCACTTAAAGAGATATTAATTCCGAAGAAGACGTTGTTTGAAGAGGATGCTCTGCGCCGGATGTCTTGAAGATGGAGCTGCTCAGAGTCGGAAGGATGAAGATAGAAGGTGCCGTCTGGATGAAGACTTCAGCCTGTCTGTAGGACCACTTCTGCCCATCTGGAGGACCACTTCTGCCGGCTTTGTTGAGGACATCTTGCCGCTTGGATGAAGACTTCTCCTGGTAAGTGAATCTTCGGGGGTTAGTGTTAGGATTTTTTAAGGGTGTATTTAGGTTAGAGCTTTGGGCAGCAATAGACCTAAATGACCTTTTAAGGGCAATGCCCATCCAAATGTCCTTTTCAGGGCAATGGGGAGCTTAGGCTTTTTTAGTTTGGCTTTTATTTGGGGGGTTGGTTGTGTGGGTGGTGGATTTTACTGTTGGGGGGAGTTTGTATTTTTGTTTTACAGGTAAAAGAGCTGATTTCTTTGGCCCTTTTAAGGGCTATTGGTAGTTTAGTTTAGGCTAGGGTTTTTTTTTATTTTGGGTGGGCTTTTTAATTTTTATAGGGCTGTTAGATTAGGTGTAATTAGTTTAAAGATCTGTAATTTGTTTTTTATTTTCTGTAATTTAGTGTTTGTTTGTTTTTGTGATTTAGCTAATTTAATTTATTTAATTGTATTTAATGTAGGGAATTGATTTAATTGTAGTGTAGTGTTATGTGTTATTGTAACTTAGGTTATGTTTTATTTTACAGGTGAATTTGTATTTATTTTAGCTAGGTAGTTATTAAATAGTTAATAACTATTTAATAACTATTCTGCCTAGTTAAAATAGATACAAACTTGCCTGTAAAATAAAAATAAACCCTAAACTAGCTACAATGTAACTATTAGTTATATTGTAGCTAGCTTAGGGTTTATTTTATAGGTAAGTATTTCGTTTTAAATAGGAATAATTTAGTTAATGATAGTAATTTTATTTAGACTTATTTAAATTATATTTAAATTAGGGGGTGTTAGGGTTAGGGTTAGACTTAGGTTTAAAGGGTTAATAAATGTAGAATAGTGGCGGCGATGTTGGGGTGGCAGATTAGGGGTTAATAAATGTAGGTAGGTGTCGGCAATGTTGGGGGCAGCAGATTAGGAGTTAATAAATATTTAACTAGTGTTTGCGATGCGGGAGGACCTTGGTTTAGGGGTTAATAGGTAGTTTATGGGTGTTAGTGTACTTTGTAGTTATGAGTTTTATGATACAGCGTTGTAGTGTAAAACTCATAACTACTGACTTTAAAATGCGTTACGAATCTTGTCGGTAGAGGCTGTACCGCTCACTTTTTGGCCTCCCAGGACAAACTCGTAATACCAGCACTATGGAAGTCCCATAGAAAAAAGGCTTTATGAACTTTACGTAAGTAGGTTTGCGGTAAGGCTAACAAAGTGTACACCTATACCTGCAAGACTCGTAATAGCAGCGGACGTAAAAAAGCAGTGTTAGGACCTGTTAACGTTGCTTTTTTACCTTAACGCACAACTCGTAATCTAGCCGTTGATATGAAAAAATTTGTATTGATTTACTTTTGAGACATGGAGGATTTTAATCTCACATTTTTATCTCCACAATAATTTTAATGAATTTTGATTTAACCCTGAAATTAGCTTTACCAAAGCAGCAACCAGAAATCTATCTCCTACTGACGAGTTCTAAAAAGAACGAAACAGGCTGTCTAGTGAGTTGTTTCTGTATTAATGCAATAATCCTGTTAAGGGATAGCTGTGTTAAAACAGTATTTGAAGCAAAAAAATGGAGATTTTGCATATCTAATTTGTATATCTTACCCAGAATCCTCTTGTGCATTGCTAACAATGTATGTGGAGTTTTACTGGGGAAACGCAAGCGGGGAACTTGCCTAGATGTGCTAATTTTTTATGCAAAAATTTGTATTGATTTACTTTTGAGACATGGAGGATTTTAATCTCAGATTTTTATCTCCACCGTAATTTTAATGAATATATATATATATATATATATATATATATATATATATATATATATATACACACACACACACACATATACACTTATACACACTGTATATATAAAAATATATTTATCTTTTAAAGTGGACATCAATTAGATTAACCACAGAACTGGACCTGATAGCTATCACCCTTTTTGAAGAAAAAAATATTTAGCCGATAGGACATATAGTTAAATTGTTCATTTCTTATTTTTTTTATTAGATACCACCAATCTTAGAAGAAATTTAACAATGATGGGACATTTATTTACAAATATATTATCTACAATGATCACATAAACCTTGAAAATATTAGCCATCATTCAATGTGTAAAGGTAAAAATTTGTTAGGACAAAATACAAGTTACTACATACAACATGCAGGCAAAGGATTTTGCAATTATGTGGGAGAAGAAGGTAAATGTCAATTACTAAATGTCAATCCAGATTTAAAATCCAATGTTTGCTCAGCAAAATGAAAAGGAAGCTGCCTTCAGACTCTTGCACAGGGAAAGTGGAGCGGTCAGCATAGCCAATATATAAAGAAGGCTCTTTTCAAATTGGCCAAATATTGTGTGACAAAACACATTAAGAATGGTGAGAAAAGTAAGTGCTTCTACTAATCGGTCAAACTGATTAAGCTATTATTTGTATGGATCAATAGTGTGATAGTCTGGTGTGGGGAAGAGTTTGTAGCATACAAGAGACTTACACTTTTCTCTGCTCTTCTTACATTGTCACATACAAGAGACTTAGGAGCCGATTTATAATTTGTCTGCATTTATCAGCATTTATCTGGTGAACTGTTTGTGCAATGCCGCCCTTTGCAGATTTGCAGCTGCTAGCAGGGGGTGTCAATCAACCTGATCATATACGATCGGGCAGATTGCTGTCCGCCGGCTCAGAGGAGGTGTACGAGTTAAGGAGCAGCGGTCTAAAGAGCCTGAAGACTCGCATGGAAACAGTGGTATTTGGTCCCATTCGGGCCATGATAAATCTGCCCCTAATGCTCTTCTTTGCAGAATAGAGTCTAGATATTATACAACTCACAATGTATATGAAGAAATGGTTACTAAGATCTGCCATGGTTCCCAGATGTTATATATTTCACTCCAACTACAGATTGGTATATGGGGTTTCTATGTGTGACTTGGCTTTAACAGTTGGGCTTGGTTACCTCCACTATTTATTTACTACTAGAGGGCCTACTAAACTGGAGACTGAGGATATACATATTTAATCTTATTATATTTACAGGACACCTAACTACTAGAGATGATAACCTCTTTTCTGACTTCAGATGTAATATTTATTACAGGTTTGTGTCATACCCTTAGATCTTTAGTGCCCATTAAAAAATAAAAAGCCCTAATCTAAAAAAAAACCCACTAACCCCAAAAAATGTACTCACCATTCCTGAAGTCCGGACATCCATCTTCTTCAAGGCGGAGTAAAGTCTTCATCCAGGTAGCGACCTCTTCATTCATCGCGGGACCATCTTCAATCTTCATCCCGGTGGCGTGGAGCTGTGGCGGTGCAGAGCCAGCGTGGAGCCTCCTCTTCATGTGATCTCTGCAGCACACTGAAGATTGAATGCAAGGTACCCCTTTTATATTGGGGTACCTTGCATTCCTATTGGCTAAAATGTTAAAAACAGCCAATAGGATGAGAGCTGCTTAAATCCTATTGGCTGTTCAAATAAATTATTAAATTTTTTAATAGGGACTAAAGAGCTGATTTACCTTTTAAGGGCAATGCCCAAACAAATGCCCCTTTACGGGCAATGGGTAGCATAGGTTTTTTTAGAGTTATTTTTTTATTTTGGGGGGTTGGGTGGGTGGAGGGGGTTTACTGTCAGGGGGTACTTTGTAATTTTTTAATGTAAAAGAGCTGATTTCTTCAGGGCAATGCCTTGCAAAAGGCCATTTTAAGGGCTATTGGTAGTCTATTGTTAGATTAGGGGGTGTTTTTATTTTGAGGTGGCTTTTTTCCATACCGCACAAAAGCCAAGTCCTGACTTGACGTGCTCGTGCACTTCCCCCCCATAGAAATCAATGGAGAAAAAGTGTTAGAAAAAAATCTAACGCCTACTGTTGCTGAATGGCGATCATTATAACGCAATCATTATTAATATATATTAACCTAACACCTAACACCCTAACATAAACCCCTAGTTTAAATACCCCTAATCTGCCGCCACCCGACATCCCCAACACTAAATAAACTTATTAACCCCTAAACCGCCGACTCCCCACACCACCAACACAAAATAAACCTATTAACCCCTAAACTACCAACCTTCCACATCGCCAACACAAAATAAACCTATTGACCCATAAACCGCCGACACCATGCATCGCTAATACTAAAATAAACCTATTAACCCCTAAACTGCCGCCCCCCACATCACGACACACTAAATTAAACTATGAACCCCTAAACCTAACACCCCCTAACTTTAAATTAAAGTTACAAAACAACAAATAAAGATAGGGAAGTCGAACTAGCCTTCTGTCCTTTATGCTTACCTGACAACAAACAAAGAGGAAGATTGTCTAAACTCCTTAGTTGAACCTCCAGGGCACTGCTAGTGCATCTATTACAGTTGTAAAGGTCTATGACGGAACCTGGTAAAAGGAATAATGTCCATGCAGGACACCATCAGACCACTCACCTCCATACACTGAGCCACAGAGGGACTTAAGGAGATCCAGAGGGCAAGACATGCTGAAGTTAGCTTGTAACGTCTCTGGTCAGTTAGAAATATCCTCATGGATATGGAGTCTATTATAGAACCCAATAATTCCACCCTGGTACTTGGAATAAGAGAACTCTTTTCCAAGTTTATCTTCCATCTATGTGATCGAAGAAGACTGAGAAGGGACTCCGACAATTCTTCCAAAAGGATGGTGCTTGCACCAGAATACCGTCCAAGTATGGGGCTACTGCAATACCCTGAGTTCTGCCAATGGCTAGAAGAACCTTCATAAAGATTCTTGGATTTGTAGCTAGGCCAAATGGAAGGGCAATGAACTGGAAGTGCTGGTCCAGGAATGCAAACCTCAGGAACTGAAAGTGTTTCCTGTGGATTGAAACATGAAGGTATGCATCCTTCAGATCTACAGTGGTCATAAACTGGCCTTGGTGAATTAAAGGAAGGATGGACCTTATCATCTCCATCTCGAAGGAAGGGACACTGAGAAATTTGTTTAAGCACTTTAGGTCCAGATTTGGGCGGAAAGTCCCCTCCTTCTTTGGGACCACGAAAAGGTTTAAATAAAACCGCAAACCTCTTTCTTCGATAGGCACCAGGACAACTCCTAAGAAGGATAGATCCCGAATGAACCCTAGAAAGGCATCCCTCTTTTCTGTTCTGGTAGACAGATTCGAGAGAAGGAATCTGCCCCTTGGCGGATGAGATTTAAAGTCTATCTTGTATCCCTGAGATACCACCTCCAGTACCCACGGATCCTATACATCCTTGAACCAGGCGTCTGAAAAAAGAAACAGTCTGCCCCTTACATGATCCGATCCCGGATCGGGGGCCGCTCCTTCATGACGATTTGTTTTTGGCGGCTTTCTTATTCTGCTTGAATTTATTCCAGGACTGAGCCAACTTCCAAGTACTCTTGGATTGCTCGGCCTTGGAGGAGGATTGTTGTCGTTGGGATTTGTCAGAACGAAAGGAACAAAAATTAGAAGATTGTCATCCCCTATCAGATTGGACAAAGGAAATCAGTGGAGTCCCCCAGGGATCAGTACTGGGCCCCGTTCTTTTTAATATTTTTATAAATGACTTGGAGCAAGGATTAAATAGCGACATCTCTATTTTTGCAGATGATACTAAGTTAAGTAAGGTCATTAGGTCAGAGCAGGATGAACTTTCATTAAAAAGGGATCTGCAAAAATTAGAAGTATGGGCAAGTAAATGTAAAATGAGATTTAATACAAAAAAATGCAAGGTTCTACATTTTGGAAATAAAAATAAGCAGGCAACGTATTTTTTAAATGGGACAAGACTTAGCCAAACAGAGGAGGAAAGGGATTTGGGAGTAGTAATAGATAACAAGCTAAAGATGGGTGCACAATGCAGGGCAGCAGCTTCAAAGGCAAATAAGATACTAGCATGTATTAAAAGAGGCATTGATTCAAAGGAGGAAAGCATAATTCTGTCACTATATAAAGCCCTGGTAAGACCTCACCTTGAATATGGAGTGCAGTTCTGGGGACCGATCACAAAAAAAGATATTGCAGAACTAGAAAAAGTTCAGAAAAGAGCCACAAAGCTAATAAGGGGATTGGAAAAATTAACCTATGAGGAGAGGCTAGCCAAACTGGGTCTGTTTTCTTTAGAAAAAAGGCGTTTGAGAGGTGACATGATTACTTTATATAAATATATTCAAGGCCCATATTCAGAGATGGCAGAAGCTCTGTTTATTCCTAGAAAATTGTTTCTGACAAGAGGTCACAATTTAAGGTTGGAGGAAAGGAGATTTAATCTCCTGCAACGGAAAAGTTTTTTCACTGTAAGAGCAATAAAATTGTGGAACTCATTACCAAAGGAGGTAGTGAATGCCAATACCCTAGATACATTTAAAAATAGTCTGGATACATTTCTGTATATAAACAAAATTCATGGATATTATTGCTAATATTAAATGAGTCACCTTTTAGTGGGGTTATTTAAGCTTAACCGGAGCTTTTTGTAAGTATTTTAGATTTGTATAGGTTGAACTTGATGGACTTCAGTCTTTTTTCAACCTTATCTACTATGTTACTATGTCACTATGTTATTTTATCAAATTTGCTTAATTCTCTTTGTATCCTTTGCTGAAGCAGCAACAATGCACTCCTGGAAACTATCTGAATATCTCTGATGAACCAGAGACAAAAAACATATATATGTGTCACCAATTCCTAGCTAGCTTCCAGGAGTGCATATCTGCTCCTGAGCCTACCTAGGTATGCTTTTCAACCAATTAAGCCACAAAAATTAAGCAAATAAAATCAT
The DNA here is from genome assembly GCF_027579735.1 of Bombina bombina. Classification (NCBI taxonomy): domain Eukaryota; kingdom Metazoa; phylum Chordata; class Amphibia; order Anura; family Bombinatoridae; genus Bombina; species Bombina bombina. The sequence goes on along the minus strand of NC_069501.1, from coordinate 1,196,490,634 downwards.
AAGTAAATTGTAATGTTGTTTAAAAAACATAATTAATTTATTTCATGGTGGTGATAGTCCGCGATCAATTACTCTTAGAAATTACTCTACCACTAAGAGGAGGAAAATATTCCCAAACCCCAAGAGCTCTATAAATGCCTCCCATTTCACACAAACCTCTAGTCGAACGTATAGCCAAGCAAAGTGAGGTAAAAAAGGAATAAGATCCATAAAAGGAGCAGGGAAAAAAAGATGTCCTAAAGAAAAACTGACACCAAAAAAACATAACGGTGGGTTATCGTGAAGTCTCACAAACATGAAAGAAATTAATTTATCAGGTAAGCGTAAATTATGTTTTTTCTTATACAGGTAGTGATCCATTACTTTGGGGAACTAATACCCCTGCTGTGGAGTCCATGAGTAATAACATAAACATAAAGGGAGGAATCTAAAAACATATTTTTTTCACTGAGAAATTAAATCCATAACCCTTATACAGTGGGCGCGATCCGATAAATGGCGTAGTTTGCGGTGCAAGCGAGGGAACCAGCATCGCCAGCAGTTTCAGCTCGCAACTCGAGCTATCCCATATACGGCGCCGTCAGATGCTAAAGTGCCGTAAGTTGGATAAACCAGCGATGTCCAGAAATCTGCGCAAGTACAAATTTCTGGCGTCGCCAGTGACTTACGGCACGTTAGAAACTGCCGGCGCCTACAAAACCTGACTAAAGTCTAAATCACCCGCACTGTCTAACACGCCTCCCTAACATAGCCCAACACGTCTAACCCTCTATCCGCTATCCCCCCTCGCTATCCTAACAATAAAAAATGTATTAACCTCTAAACCGCCGCTCCTGGAGCCCGCCGCTACCTAATAAAGTTATTAACCCCTAAACCGCCGCCAGCTATATTAAATCTATAACCCTCTAAAGTGAGCCCCTAACACCACCGCCATCTACCTTACCTACCCCCTAAAGTGAGCCCCTACCCCGCCGCTATCTATATTAAATTATTTAACCCCTAATCTAATCCCCCTGCCCCGCCGCCATCTATATTAAATTATTTAACCCCTAAAATACTAAACTATCCCTACCACTAAACCTAAGTCTAACCCTACAAATAGCCCTGAAAAGGGCTTTTTGCGTTGCATTGCCCCAAAGTAACAGCTCTTTTGCCAGCCCTTCAAAGGGCTTTTTGCGGGGCATGCCCCAAAGAATTCAGCTCTTTTGCCAGCCCTTCAAAGGGCTTTTTGCGGGGCATGCCCCAAAGAATTCAGCTCTTTTGCCAGCCCTTAAAAGGGCTTTTGGCGGGGCTTTGTCACAAAGTAAACTGCTCTTTTGCCTACAATCTACATCCCCCTACACCGCGGCCACCTATAATAAATGTATTAACCCCTAATCTAATCCCCCTACACCGCCGCCAGCTATATTAACTATATTAACCCTAATTATATTAGGGTTAATATAGTTAATATAGTTATTATATTATATATATTAACTATATTAACCCTAATTATATTAGGGTTAATATAGTTAATATAGTTATTATATTATATATATTAACTATATTAACCCTAATTATATTAGGGTTAATATAGTTAATATCGTTATTATATTATATATATATATATATATTAAGTATAATAACCCTATCTAACTCTAACATCCTAACTAAACTCTTATTAAAATAAATCTAATATTAATATTATTAATTAAAATATTCCTATTTTAAACTAAATACTTACCTATAAAATAAACCCTAAGATAGCTACAATATAATTAATAATTCCATTGTAGCTATGTTAGGGTTTATATTTATTTTACAGGTAAATTGTTAATTATTTTAACTAGGTATAATAGCTATTAAATAGTTATTAACTATTTAATAGCTACCTAGTTAAAATAATTACCAAATTACCTGTAAAATAAATCCTAACCTAAGTTACAAATACACCTACACTATCAATAAATTAAATAAACTACAAATATCTATCTAAAAATACAATTAAAGTGATGGTCAAGTATGACTAACTACATCTTGCGATCCTAATGTAACTAGCAAAATAATGTGACTTTCATTCATCATTTCGCCATATTCATTCTAGTTTGTGCGCTATCTTATATTATTTTCCTACCTTACTAATATCCATCCTCCTCCTGTCGATTGTCCGCCATTGTTTTTTCTGCCGTCACGTGTTTTTATTATCCAATTACAGTACAGGTCACTCGGGGAATCAGCTCTAAGTAAAAACACCCTTATTCAATTCTGCGCATGCCCTAGCTCCGTAATCGCATCCTAATCTCTGTCTCACTGCGGTTACGGAGCTAGGGCATGCGCAGAATTGAATAAGGGTGTTTTTACTTAGAGCTGATTCCCCGAGTGGCCTGTACTGTAATTGGATAATAAAAAGACGTGACAGCAGAAAAAACAATGGCGGACAATCGACGGGAGGAGGATGGATATTAGTAAGGTAGGAAAATAATATAAGATAGCGCACAAACTAGAATGAATATGGTGAAATGATGAATGAAAGTCACATTATTTTGCTAGTTACATTAGGATCGCAAGATGTAGTTAGTCATACTTGACCATCACTTTAAATAAACTAAACTAAATTACAAAAACAAACAAACACTAAATTACAAAAAATAAAAAAAGATTACAAGATTTTTAAGCTAATTACACCTATTCTAAGCCCCCTAATAAAATAATAAAGCCCCCCAAAATAAAAAATTTCCCTACCCTATTCTAAATTAAAAAAAGTTCAAAGCTCTTTTACCTTACCAGCCCTTAAAAGGGCCTTTTGTGGGGTCATGCCCCAAAGAAAACTGCTCTTTTGCCTGAAAAAAAAAACACAATACCACCCCCCAACATTACAACCCACCACCCACATACCCCTAATCTAACCCAAACCCCCCTTAAATAAACCTAACACTACCCCCCTGAAGATCTCCCTACCTTGTCTTCACCACACCGGGCCGAACTCCTCATCTGATCCGGGCGATGTCTTTATCCAAGTGGCAGCAAAGTCTTCTTCTATCCGGCAGCATCTTCCATCAAACGGCATCTTCAATCTTCATTCGTCGCTCCTCCGACGCGGAGCATCCATCCTGGCCGACGACTGAACGACGAATAAGGTACCGTTAAATGAAGTCATCCAAGATGGCATCCGTCGAATTCCGATTTGCTGATAGGATTCTATCAGCCAATCGGAATTAAGGTAGATAAATCTGATTGGCTGATTGAATCAGCCAATCAGATTCAAGTTCAATCCGATTGGCTGATTGGTTCGTCGGCCGGGATGGATGCTCCGCGTCGGAGGAGCGACGATTGAAGATTGAAGATGCCGTTTGATGGAAGATGCTGCCGGATAGAAGAAGACTTTGCTGTCGCTTGGATAAAGACAGCGCCCGGATCGGATGAGGAGTTCGGCCCGGTGTGGTGAAGAAAAGGTAGGGAGATCTTCAGGGGGGTAGTGTTAGGTTTATTTAAGGGGGGTTTCGGTTAGATTAGGGGTATGTGGGTGGTGGGGTGGTATTGTGTTGTTTTTTTTTCAGGCAAAAGTGCAGTTTTCTTTGGGGCATGCCCCCACAAAAGGCCCTTTTAAGGGCTGGTAAGGTAAAAGAGCTTTGAACTTTTTTTTAATTTAGAATAGGGTAGGGAATTTTTTTTATTTTGGGGGGCTTTATTATTTTATTAGGGGGCTTAGAATAGGTGTAATTAGCTTAAAAATCTTGTAATCTTTTTTTTATTTTTTGTAATTTAGTGTTTGATTTTTTGTAATTTAGTTTAGTTTAGTTTAATTGTATTTTTAGATAGATATTTGTAGTTTATTTAATTTATTGATAGTGTAGGTATATTTGTAACTTAGGTTAGGATTTATTTTACAGGTAATTGGGTAATTATTTTAACTAGGTAGCTATTAAATAGGTAATAACTATTTAATAGCAATTATACCTAGTTAAAATAATTAACAATTTACCTGTAAAATAAATATAAACCCTAACATAGCTACAATGTAATTATTAATTATATTGCAGCTATCTTAGGGTTTATTTTATAGGTAAGTATTTAGATTTAAATAGGAATATTTTAGTTTATAATATAAATTAGATTTATTTAATAAGAATTTAGTTAGGGGTGTTAGGGTTAGATAGAGTTAATATAGTTAATATAAATACTATAGTAACTATATTAACTATATTAACCCTAATATAATTAGGGTTAATACAGTTAATATATATAATGTAATAACTATATTAACTATAATATACTTAGGGTTAATATAGATATAGCTGGCGGCGGGGTAGGTAGATTAAATTAGGGGTTAATAATTTTAATATAGATGGCGGCGGTGTAAGGGGCTTATATTAGGGGTTAATACCATTAGTATAGGTGCGGCGGTGTAGGGAGGGCAGCTTTTAACTTTGGGGCAAAGCCCCGCAAAAGGCCCTTTTAAGGGCTGGTAATAGAGTTTATTACTTTATGGATATTAGATAAGGGGTTAATAATATTAATATAGCTGGCGGCGGTGTAAGGGGTCAGATTAGGGGATCGATCAGGTAGATGGCGGCGGTTTTAGGGGCTCACAGTAGGGGGTTAGTTTATGTAGATGGCGGCGGTTTAGGGGTTAAATACTTTATTAGGGATTGCGGCGGAGGATTGCGGTTGACAGGTAGATAGACATAGCTGGAACAAGAGAAGACTGCGCCTCATAGTGCAAATAAATTTCAAAAGAAAAAGGGGGTGTGCAATCACATCAGAGGACGTCAAATGTAGATATACTCACAAGAGCATTGGCACCCTTAAAGAAGAAGGTGCAAATGTGCAGGCTGACGTTTATTCAGCAGTCAGTACGCTGTATAATGGACAAACAGGTCACCGCCGATGCAGCCGTGGACTCACCCCCACAATCTGAGGCAGAATTCTATGGAGCCGTGCTGTGTGGGAGAAGACAAGCAACTCTCCCCTGCGTGTGGAACACTCGGCACCCGGGTCGATGTTTAAAATAAACAATTCACAGTAAAAATAATCTGTCCGTGACAGAATGGCTTGGCATGTGAATGAAAACGCCACAACAAGTCAGGCTGTGGTATAAAAATATTTTAAAAATATTTATTGTTTGAGCTTTAGACGTGTTTCTCGGCCACAAGCTCCTGGCCGTTTCATCAAGTCCAAAAAGTTTCTCGGATCCTTAACTGGATAATTCTGTTGTAATCGGTGGAGGGAGGAATATAATCGATTGGGTAAAATTTGAAAATATCAGGATTCCCCCTGTGTTTGTTGAGACATATACAACAAAGACAGAGTTGCAATTCATGAACCTAGTAATATTGAAAACTTCTCCACTAACAAATGATTGAAAGGACTTTTTTCCTGAAGTAATGAATTTGAAAAAGGATCCGAGAAACTTTTTGGATCCACAAACTGAAAACATTACACCCTTTTGGTCTCAATTCCAACTTAGACCTAGCAGCTTTTGATTGAACATCCTCACTAAGAGGTGTTTTTCTTCCCTTAGATTATATATGTCGCTTCTTTATGTTCATTAATAACATACACAATATACACATATTGAAACATCCTCTCCATGCATCCTGTCCCCCGCTGTATCATATTATCCTGTCCCTTATCAGACCAAATCTTTGGATTCTGTTATCCAATTTTTTTGGGTTTTCCATTTACCATATTGATATTAGAAATTGTAAATACTTAGACCTTCACACCAACACTTCTTTTCAGACCCATTAAAGATATATAGACACGCATTTGTTTATTCTTCCTATTTTGTTTTCCACACATACCCACAGACTTGGGCGACTCAACAACAATATGCTACTTGATTGCAGAGAGGCCGCGTGGTGGCTTAGTGGTCAGGCAAACTGACTTCCAACCCATATGTTTGGGAGTTCGAACCCGGATAAAGACGTTATTTTCTTTATGTCTTATCATTACAGATCAACAAAGGAGACCACTTCCAACTGTCAGGACCATATTAGACCAATATCTCCATATTTAGTATAACTAATACATTTATTTCTTTTTTACAGTGTTTTTACACTTTATCTTTTTGTATGTGACAATCACCTACGTACATCATGTGTCATTTAGGGATTCCCAATTGTAATAACAAAAAATCCCTCCGACACTTTATACCCAATTTCAATAATATTTTACGTCCACATATATATCGCCTACAAATATGTACTAATAACACCAACATCTGATTTATCATTCACCTTGTAAAGTAGTCACACACATAGGCGAGTTTTCATTTTATTTTATTTTATGTCATTTCTCAGATCGAACGCAATTTGGATCTGGCATATACGCAAAATTGTTGCGTCTATGAAGATCTATTGTTTGTTTTTTAATTTGAATAATATGATATTTTTATTATCTATTTGAAACAAACTGTCTTAAACACTGTTACATTTTCTATTCATTCACAATGTATCCTACATTTTAATTGGTCTGTTTTTGACCAATGAAATCTCTTGGCATGTCTTTTAAACTTGTTTTACTACTACATGTGTAAATACTTTGTACTTGATGAAACGGCCAGGAGCTTGTGGCCGAGAAACGCGTCTAAAGCTCAAACAATAAATATTTTTAAAATATTTTTATACCACAGCCTGACTTGTTGTGGCGTTTTCATTCACATGCCAAGCCATTCTGTCATGGACAGATTATTTTTACTGTGAATTGTTTATTTTAAACATCGACCCGGGTGCCGAGTGTTCCACACGCAGGGGAGAGTTGCTTGTCTTCTCCCACACAGCACGGCTCCATAGAATTCTGCCTCAGATTGTGGGGGTGAGTCCACGGCTGCATCGGCGGTGACCTGTTTGTCCATTATACAGCGTACTGACTGCTGAATAAACGTCAGCCTGCACATTTGCACCTTCTTCTTTAAGGGTGCCAATGCTCTTGTGAGTATATCTACATTTGACGTCCTCTGATGTGATTGCACACCCCCTTTTTCTTTTGAAATTTATTTGCACTATGAGGCGCTGTCTTCTCTTGTTCCATCTTTAGATTTGTTCTGATCAGACACCATTCAAGACCAGCTGCCTGCTGCACATTGAACACCTATATTGTGATAAGAACTCTCTACTCTATTTACAGAGACTTTGACGGTTTAAGTCATTTTCTTCTGCATTACCGAATTGGGACTCAACTAAACGATAAGCACTTTTTTTTTTTCTTTTTTTTTTCATTATCATTGTTGCTTTTATATTTTTTTTTCACCAATTTGTCGATATATTTTTTCACTAATTTGTTGATATATTAATTTATCATTTGCAGATATATTGCTTTATTATTTGCAGCTATACTGTCATATCGCTTTATCATACGTATCTATTGTTAATGATATCTATTGTTAATGACATTTATGTGACACTTTCACTGTTATACCAAAATTGGTATCTCACAGATTTATTTATCATTATTGATTATTTTTTTATATATATGATAGTACACTATACACTAGTAGTTTACAATCGCCATTTCTAAGGTATTTGCTTCACACCTGGTTAACCCCTTAACGATCGAGGACGTGCAGGGTACGTCCTCAGAAAAAAGGCAGTTAATGCCTGAGGACGTACCCTGCACGTCCTCGGTGTGGAAAGCAGCTGGAAGCGATCCTGCTCGCTTCCAGCTGCTTTCCGGTTATTGCAGTGATGCCTCGATATGGAGGCATCCTGCAATAACCTTAAATGGCCATCCGGTGCAGAGAGAGCCACTCTGTGGCCCTCTCTGCACCGGACATCGGTGGCCGGTAACGTTGGTGGGTGGGAGCTGACTTGGGAGGCGGGTGGGCGGCCATCGATGGGCCGGGTAATGTAGAGGGGGGCGGGATCGGGGGCGGGGGCGATGGGGGCGCGCACAGGCGCGCGCGCGTGCACGCCGGGTGGCGGGCGGGCGCATGCACGGGGCGGGAGCGGGTGGGAACCGCTACACTACAGAAAAGTTTCAGGTACAGCTGTTTATTAAAAAAAAGAAAAACAACAGTAAAGGTATCTAGGAGGGGGTGGGGGTTTGTTCTTTGGTGGGTAGGGGAGCTACACTACAGAAAATGGGGAAAAAATGAAAAAACATAATTTATGCTTACCTGATAAATTCCTTTCTTCTGTTGTGTGATCAGTCCACGGGTCATCATTACTTCTGGGATATAACTCCTCCCCAACAGGAAATGCAAGAGGATTCACCCAGCAGAGCTGCATATAGCTCCTCCCCTCTACGTCACTCCCAGTCATTCGACCAAGAATCAACGAGAAAGGAGAAACCAAGGGTGAAGTGGTGACTGGAGTATAATTTAAAAAATATCAACCTGCCTTAAAAAACAGGGCGGGCCGTGGACTGATCACACAACAGAAGAAAGGAATTTATCAGGTAAGCATAAATTATGTTTTCTTCTGTTATGTGTGATCAGTCCACGGGTCATCATTACTTCTGGGATACCAATACCAAAGCAAAAGTACACGGATGACGGGAGGGATAGGCAGGCTCATTATACAGAAGGAACCACTGCCTGAAGAACCTTTCTCCCAAAAATAGCCTCCGAAGAAGCAAAAGTGTCAAATTTGTAAAATTTGGAAAAAGTATGAAGCGAAGACCAAGTTGCAGCCTTGCAAATCTGTTCAACAGAGGCCTCATTCTTAAAGGCCCAAGTGGAAGCCACAGCTCTAGTAGAATGAGCTGTAATTCTTTCAGGAGGCTGCTGTCCAGCAGTCTCATAGGCTAAACGAATTATGCTACGAAGCCAGAAGGAGAGAGAGGTAGCCGAAGCCTTATGACCTCTCCTCTGACCAGAGTACACGACAAACAGGGAAGACGTTTGTCGAAAATCCTTAGTTGCCTGCAAGTAGAACTTGAGGGCACGAACTACATCCAGATTGTGTAGAAGACGTTCCTTCTTTGAAGAAGGATTCGGGCACAGGGAAGGAACCACGATCTCTTGATTGATGTTCCTGTTAGTGACTACCTTAGGTAAGAACCCAGGTTTAGTACGCAGAACTACCTTATCTGAATGAAAAATCAAATAAGGAGAATCACAATGTAAAGCTGATAACTCAGAGACTCTCCGAGCCGAAGAAATAGCCATTAAAAATAACACTTTCCAAGATAACAACTTTATATCAATGGAATGAAGGGGTTCAAACGGAACTCCTTGTAGAACGTTAAGAACAAGGTTTAAACTCCATGGCGGAGCAACAGTTTTAAACACAGGCTTGATTCTAGCTAAAGCCTGACAAAAGGCCTGGACGTCTGGATTTTCTGACAGACGCCTGTGCAACAAGATGGATAGAGCTGAGATCTGTCCCTTTAATGAACTAGCCGATAAACCCTTTCCTAAACCTTCTTGTAGAAAGGACAATATCCTAGGAATCCTAACCTTACTCCAGGAGTAACCTTTGGATTCGCACCAGTATAGGTATTTACGCCATATCTTATGGTAAATCCTTCTGGTAACAGGCTTCCTAGCCTGTATCAGGGTATCAATAACCGACTCAGAAAAACCACGTTTTGATAAAATCAAGCGTTCAATTTCCAAGCAGTCAGCTTCAGAGAAGTTAGATTTTGATGTTTGAATGGACCCTGTATCAGAAGGTCCTGTCTTAGAGGTAGAGACCAAGGCGGACAGGATGACATGTCCACTAGATCTGCATACCAAGTCCTGCGTGGCCATGCAGGCGCTATTAGAATCACTGATGCTCTCTCCTGTTTGATTTTGGCAATCAATCGAGGAAGCAGCGGGAAGGGTGGAAACACATAAGCCATCCCGAAGTGCCAAGGTGCTGTCAAAGCATCTATCAGAACCGCTCCCGGATCCCTGGATCTGGACCCGTAGCGAGGAAGTTTGGCGTTCTGGCGAGACGCCATGAGATCTATCTCTGGTTTGCCCCAACGTCGAAGTATTTGGGCAAAGACCTCCGGATGAAGTTCCCACTCCCCCGGATGAAAAGTCTGGCGACTCAAGAAATCCGCCTCCCAGTTCTCCACTCCCGGGATGTGGATTGCTGACAGGTGGCAAGAGTGAGACTCTGCCCAGCGAATTATCTTTGATACTTCCATCATTGCTAGGGAGCTTCTTGTCCCTCCTTGATGGTTGATGTAAGCTACAGTCGTGATGTTGTCCGACTGAAACCTGATGAACCCCCGAGTTTTTAACTGGGGCCAAGCCAGAAGGGCATTGAGAACTGCTCTCAATTCCAGAATGTTTATTGGTAGGAGACTTTCCTCCTGATTCCATTGTCCCTGAGCCTTCAGAGAATTCCAGACAGCGCCCCAACCTAGTAGGCTGGCGTCTGTTGTTACAATTGTCCAGTCCGGCCTGCTGAATGGCATCCCCCTGGACAGATGTGGCCGAGAAAGCCACCATAGAAGAGAGTTTCTGGTCTCTTGATCCAGATTCAGAGTAGGGGACAAGTCTGAGTAATCCCCATTCCACTGACTCAGCATGCACAATTGCAGCGGTCTGAGATGTAGACGTGCAAAGGGTACTATGTCCATTGCTGCTACCATTAAGCCGATCACCTCCATGCATTGAGCTACTGACGGGAGTTGAATGGAATGAAGGACACGGCATGCATTTAGAAGCTTTGTTAATCTGTCTTCTATCAGATAAATCTTCATTTCTACAGAATCTATAAGAGTCCCCAAGAATGGAACTCTTGTGAGAGGAAAGAGAGAACTCTTCTTTTCGTTCACTTTCCATCCATGCGACCTTAGAAATGCCAGAACTAACTCTGTATGAGACTTGGCAGTTTGAAAGCTTGAAGCTTGTATCAGAATGTCGTCTAGGTACGGAGCTACCGCAATTCCTCGCGGTCTTAGTACCGCCAGAAGGGCACCCAGAACCTTTGTGAAGATTCTTGGAGCCGTAGCCAATCCGAATGGAAGAGCTACAAACTGGTAATGCCTGTCTAAGAAGGCAAATCTTAGATACCGGTAATGATCTTTGTGAATTGGTATGTGAAGGTAAGCATCCTTTAAATCCACTGTGGTCATGTACTGACCCTTTTGGATCATGGGTAAGATTGTCCGAATAGTTTCCATTTTGAACGATGGAACTCTTAGGAATTTGTTTAGGATCTTTAAATCCAAGATTGGCCTGAAAGTTCCCTCTTTTTTGGGAACCACAAACAGGTTTGAGTAAAACCCTTGTCCTTGTTCCGACCGCGGAACCGGATGGATCACTCCCATTAATAACAGATCTTGTACACAGCGTAGAAACGCTTCTTTCTTTATCTGGTTTGTTGACAACCTTGACAGATGAAATCTCCCTCTTGGGGGAGAGAATTTGAAGTCTAGAAGGTATCCCTGAGATATGATCTCTAGCGCCCAGGGATCCTGAACATCTCTTGCCCAAGCCTGGGCGAAGAGAGAGAGTCTGCCCCCCACTAGATCCGGTCCCGGATCGGGGGCCCTCGATTCATGCTGTCTTAGGGGCAGCAGCAGGTTTCCTGGCCTGCTTGCCCTTGTTCCAGGACTGGTTAGGTTTCCAGCCTTGTCTGTAACGAGCAACGGCTCCTTCCTGTTTTGGTGCAGTGGAAGTTGGTGCTGCTCCTGCTTTGAAATTCCGAAAGGGACGAAAATTAGACTGTCTAGCCTTAGCTTTGGCTTTGTCTTGAGGCAGGGCGTGGCCCTTACCTCCTGTAATGTCAGCGATAATTTCTTTCAAACCGGGCCCAAATAAAGTTTGCCCTTTGAAAGGTATATTAAGTAATTTGGACTTAGAAGTTACATCAGCTGACCAGGATTTTAGCCACAGCGCCCTGCGTGCCTGAATGGCGAATCCTGAGTTCTTAGCCGTAAGTTTGGTTAAATGTACTACGGCCTCCGAAATGAATGAATTAGCTAGTTTAAGGACTCTAAGCCTGTCCGTAATGTCGTCCAGCGTAGCTGAACTAAGGTTCTCTTCCAGAGACTCCATCCAAAATGCTGCCGCAGCCGTAATCGGCGCGATGCATGCAAGGGGTTGCAATATAAAACCTTGTTGAACAAACATTTTCTTAAGGTAACCCTCTAATTTTTTATCCATTGGATCTGAAAAAGCACAGCTATCCTCCACCGGGATAGTGGTACGCTTAGCTAAAGTAGAAACTGCTCCCTCCACCTTAGGGACCGTTTGCCATAAGTCCCGTGTGGTGGCGTCTATTGGAAACATCTTTCTAAATATTGGAGGGGGTGAGAACGGCACACCGGGTCTATCCCACTCCTTAGTAACAATTTCAGTTAGTCTCTTAGGTATAGGAAAAACGTCAGTACTCGCCGGTACCGCAAAGTATTTATCCAACCTACACAATTTCTCTGGTATTGCAACAGTGTTACAATCATTAAGAGCCGCTAAAACCTCCCCTAGTAATACACGGAGGTTCTCCAATTTAAATTTAAAATTTGAAATATCTGAATCCAATCTGTTTGGATCAGAACCGTCACCCACAGAATGAAGCTCTCCGTCCTCATGCTCTGCAAGTTGTGACGCAGTATCAGACATGGCTCTAGTATTATCAGCGCACTCTGTTCTCACCCCAGAGTGATCACGCTTGCCCCTTAGTTCTGGTAATTTAGCCAAAACTTCAGTCATAACAGTAGCCATATCTTGTAATGTTATCTGTAATGGCCGCCCAGATGTACTAGGCGTCACAATATCACGCACCTCCCGGGCGGGAGATGCAGGTACTGACACGTGAGGCGAGTTAGTCGGCATAACTCTCCCCTCGCTGTTTGGTGAAATTTGTTCAATTTGTACAGATTGGCTTTTATTTAAAGTAGCATCAATACAGTTAGTACATAAATTTCTATTGGGCTCCACCTTGGCATTGGAACAAATGACACAGGTATCTTCCTCTGAATCAGACATGTTTAACACACTAGCAAATAAACTTGCAACTTGGTTACAATCTTATTTAACAAAAACGTACTGTGCCTCAAAGAAGCACTAAACGATTAAATGACAGTTGAAATAATGAACTGAAAAACTGTTATAGCATCAATCCTTGAAAACAACACAACTTTTAGCAAAGGATTGTTCCCATTAGTAAAGTAACAATAATTAAATTTGAAACGTAAAAATTACAGAGCAACGTTTTTAATCACAGTCAATATATAAGTCTCACAGCTCTGCTGAGAGAATCTACCTCCCTTCAAAGAAGTTTGAAGACCCCTGAGTTCTGTTAGAGATGAACCGGATCATGCAGGAAATACAAGAATAACTGACTGGAAATTTTTGATGCGTAGCAAAGAGCGCCAAAAACGGCCCCTCCCCCTCACACACAGCAGTGAGAGAGAAACGAAACTGTCACAATTAAAACAAGCAACTGCCAAGTGGAAAAATAATGCCCAAACATTTATTCACACAGTACCTCAGAAAATGCAAACGATTCTACATTCCAGCAAAAACGTTTAACATAATAAATACCTATTAAAAGGTTTAATGTACTTTTTACAGAGTAATTCCAGTGAAGTACCATCCCCAGAATACTGAAGTGTAGAGTATACATACATGTCATTATAACGGTATGGCAGGATTTTCTCATCAATTCCATTCAGAAAAAATAAAAACTGCTACATACCTCAATGCAGATTCAACTGCCCGCTGTCCCCTGATCTGAAGCTTTTACCTCCCTCAGATGGCCGAGAAACAGCAATATGATCTTAACTACTCCGGTTAAAATCATAGTAAAAACTCTGGTAGATTCTTCTTCAAACTCTGCCAGAGAGGCAATAACACGCTCCGGTGCTATTGTAAAATAACAAACTTTTGATTGAAGTTATAAAAACTAAGTATAATCACCATAGTCCTCTCACACATCCTATCTAGTCGTTGGGTGCAAGAGAATGACTGGGAGTGACGTAGAGGGGAGGAGCTATATGCAGCTCTGCTGGGTGAATCCTCTTGCATTTCCTGTTGGGGAGGAGTTATATCCCAGAAGTAATGATGACCCGTGGACTGATCACACATAACAGAAGAAAGCAACACTTTTTTTTTATAAACTGGGTACTGGCAGACAGCTGCCAGTACCCAAGATGGCGGCCATTAAGGCAGAGGGGGAGGGTTAGACAGCTGTTTGGTGGGGGATCAGCCAGGTTGGGGGCTAAGGGGGGCTCCTACACAGCAGCATATGTAAATATGCTTTAAAAAAAAAAAAAGCCTAAATATATATTTTATTTTAGTACTGGCAGAGTTGCTGCCAGTACTTAAGATGGCGGGGACAATTGTGGGGTGGGGGAGGGAAGGGAGCTGTTTGGGAGGGATCAGGGGGTCTGATGTGTCAGGTGGGAGGCTGATCTCTACACTAAAGCTAAAATTAACCCTGCAAGCTCCCTACAAACTTCCTAATTAACCCCTTCACTGCTAGCTATAATACACGTGTGATGCGCAGCGGCATTTAGCGGCCTTCTAAGTACCAAAAAGCAACGCCAAAGCCATATATGTCTGCTATTTCTGAACAAAGGGGATCCCAGAGAAGCATTTAGAACAATTTGTGCCATAATTGCACAAGCTGTTTGTAAATGATTTCAGTGAGAAACCTAAAATTGTGAAAAATTTAACTTTTTTTTTAATTTGATCGCAATTGGCGGTGAAATGGTGGCATGAAATATACCAAAATGGGCCTAGATCATTACTTGGGGTTGTCTACTACACTACACTAAAGCTAAAATTACCCCAAAAAGCTCCCTACATGCTCCCTAATTAACCCCTTTACTGCTGGGCATAATACACGTGTGGTGCACAGTGGCATTTAGCATCCTTCTAATTACCAAAAAGCAACACCAAAGCCATATATGTCTGCTATTTCTGAACAAAGGGGATCCCAAAGAAAAATTTACAATCATTTATGCCATAATTGCACAAGCTGTTTGTAAATAATTTCAGTGAGAAACCAAAAGTTTGTGAAAAAATTTGTGAAAAAGTGAACGATTTTTTGTATTTGATCGCATTTGGCGGTGAAATGGTGGCATGAAATATACCAAAATTGGCCTAGATAAATACTTTGGGATGTTTACTAAAAAAAAATATATACATGTCAATAGATATTCAGGGATTCCTGAAAGATATTAGTGTTCTAATGTAACTAGCGCGAATCTTGAAAAAAAAATGGTTTGGAAATAGCAAAGTGCTACTTGTATTTATGGCCCTATAACTTACAAAAAAAGCAAAGAACATGTAAACATTGGGTATTTCTAAACTCAGGACAAAATTTAGAAACTATTTAGCATGGGTGTTTTTTGGTGGTTGCAGATGTATAACAGATTTTGGGGGTCAAAGTTAGAAAAAGTGTGTTTTTTTCCATTTTTTTCTCATATTTTATAATTTTTTTTTAAAGTAAATTATAAGATATGATGAAAATAATGGTATCTTTGGAAAGTCCATTTAATGGCGAGAAAAACGGTATATAATATATGTGGGTACAGTAAATGAGTAAGAGGAAAATTACAGCTAAACACAAACACCGCAAAAATGTAAAAATAGCCTTGGTCCCAAATGGACAGAAAATGGAAAAGTGCTGTGGTCATTAAGGGGTTACACCTCACTTCCACTGATTCGTTTGCCCACCTACGAGTACATTCCTCTAACCCTCATCTTAGACACAGTCTTTGCATCAAGTGTTTATTTTATTTTTTCTTGTAGATATATTTGGCGCACTCTATTACCATTCTTTGGTATTTTCTTCAGATAGACATAGCGCATGCGTTAGGTGTTAGGTTTTATTTAGCAGATCGCGGTTGACAGTTAGATAGACATTGCACATGTGTTAGGTGCTAGGTTTATTTAGCAGCTAGTTTAGAGAGTTACGGGGCTCCAATAGTCAGCGTAAGGCTTCTTACGGCTGCTTTTTGTGGCGAGGTGAAAATGGAGTAAGATTTCTCCATTTTCGCCACGTAAGTCCTTACGCTGTATATATTCGGACTCTTTCTAGGGCAAAAAAAAAAAAAAAGAACAAACTGGAAGTTTGTCTAAAATCCACAAATAATGCAAAGATCTCTCAGAAGCATTCTCAGAATTAGGACACAAAGAAGGAATAACAATCTCTCTGCTTAGAAGGCAAAAAAAATAAATGACGTCTGTAAAACAGCCTTATCCGGATGAAAAATCAGTTAAGGATATTCACAAGATACAGCAGATAAATCATAAACTCTTCTAGCAGAAGAAATAGCCAACAGAAATAACACTTTCCAAGAAAGTAGTTTAATGTCCAATTAATGCAAAAAAGGAGGAGCCTGCAAAAATCTTAACACCAAGTAAAGATTCCATGGAGGAGAAACAGGTTTGATAACAGGTTTAATATGAATAATGGCACTCCCAAGAGGCTTCGATAACAGGAAGTGTCCAAGACACTAGTGTAATGGTTCTAAGAATATATTATGAGGATACAATATAGTGCACAGCAACCAGGATACTGATGGTTTAGCCACATCTATTCAATAAGTTGATTCATTTGTAAATTCTTACTGCCATTTTCTGTATTCACAGCGGGTAGTGTCATAGACACTTGCGCTTTACCGCTTAAGCACATATCATACAATATTGCTACAAAGTACATCTAGGAACTGGTATATCTATTATATTTGTGACTTAGCTTAACAGCGGGAAGTGCCTTTGACACTAGCGAAACCGCTTAAGATCTCAACACTGTAAATTATATTTTATTATACTGCTACATAGGGAACTGATACATTTGCTTCACCTGTTACATATATACTAATAGCGGGCAGTGTCTTACAAACCAGCGTAACCGCTTACATTAATATCTACGGTGACATTTTATGTACGCTTGATATCCTACCAATATGGATGTTTTAGTATAATTTCTCCAATTCTCAGCGGGCAGTGTCATAGACACTTACGCATTAACGCTTAAACTCTTATTATACCACACAACTACTTAGTATATCTAATAACTGGTATATCTATTAAATTTGTAACACAGTTTTACAGCGGGCAGTGTCTTAGACACTAGCGTAACCGCTTAATATCTCACCACCTCAGATTATATCTCCTTATACTGCTACATTAGAAGCTGATACTTTTGCTCCATTTGTTACTTATATACCAATAGAGGCAGTGTCTTTGACACTAGCGAAACCGCCAACGGTAAAATCTACGGTGACATTTCATGCATGTTTGATATCCTAACAATATGGATGTTCTAGTACAATTTTTTTGATATGTGGGTAGCGCTTTAGATTCGGGTGGCTGTAGCTAGAGGCCTGTATCATAACAATTTTGGATGTATATTTAATATTTGATCCGGCCCACCGGGGACTTTTCATTACTTTATATAGAATTTCATCTATTACGAACAGTAATTGACACTCTAACAAACGGAATATATAATAGCATATGTTAGATTTGTGTTTTTATATGGGTATTCATTATTACATTTTTACATGAAACTATAAAAAGTTAATTTTTAATTAAACAACCTTCTTGTTCCTTTTGTATTCACACACTAAAAATGATATTCTATACTTGATGATTATGAGTGGTTGAGTGCTAGTATGTACACTCTTTCTGTAATGTTACTCTTACATTTCCTGTTAATATGAACCAGAGCCTGAACAAAACTGTGAACATCAGGAAGATTAGCAATCTTTCTGTGGAACAAGACTGAAAGAGCAGAAATCTGCTCCTTCAGAGAACTGGCAGATAGGCCCTATGTAGACAATCCTGCAGAATACTGGGAATTCTGAAAGAATGCCAAGAAAAAACATAATCTATACACCAGGAAATAAAGGTCTTCCAGACCTTGTGATAGGTCTTCCAGACATTGTGATAGATCAAACATAGAATCAGAGAAACTAGGACTAATCATTCAATTTCAATGGCATAAAGTTCAGTTACTTGATATCTGGATGGAAAAACAGATCTTGGGACAGAAGGTCTGACCGAAAAGGAAGAGGGCAAGGAGCGCAACTGGACATCTGAACCAGTTCCACATACCAAATCCTGCAAGGCCGTGCTGGGGTAATGAGGATTGCAGATAACTTCTCTAGCCTAATCTTGGAAATTACTCTCGGAAGAAGAACCAGAGATGGAAACAGATAAACAGGCTGGAAAGACCAATGAACCACTAGAGCATCCACTAACTCGCAAAGTACCTGGGAAGTTTGTTGTTCAAACGAGAGGCCATCAGATTTATCGCTGGGAGATCCCAAAGATCCACAATCTAATTAAACACATCCTGGTGAATAAACAACTCACAACTGAGAAAGTCTGCCTCACAGTTGTTCACTCCTAGAATATGAATTGTAGAGACCAGACAAGAATTGGTTTCTGCCCATGAGAAAATCCAAGAAACCTCACTCATTTCCCGGGAACTGCGATTTCCTCCCAATGATTGATATAAGCTACTTCTGTGACATTGTCTGTCTGGAAATGGAGATGAGACTCCCTCTTCAACAGAGGTCAAGCTTTAAGGGCCCTGAAAATTGCAGAGAGTTCTAGAACATTGATTGGTAACCTTGCCTCCCTAGGATCCTAATCTCCCTGTGATGTCAGAGACCCCCAAACAGCTCCCCAACCTGAGAGACTTGCATCTGTAGTAATCATAGTCCAGGTAGAATGATCAAAAGAAGCACCCTAAATAATAAACTGATAATTCTGCCACCAAGTTAGAGAAGGACTTGTACTGGGATCCAAAAAAATACTTTGAGACAGCTGAATATAATCCCTGCACCATTGCCACAGCATACAAAGATGAAGAGGCCTCATGTGAAATCGAGCAGATGGAATGGCATCTGAGGCTGCAATCATGAGACCTAGGACTTTAATACACAGAGCCACTGAAGGAAACGAGAGAGACTGAAGGTTCAGACAAGCTGACACCAATTTCCACCTTCTCTGCTCTGTTAGAGAAAGACTCATGGATACTGAATCTATTTAGTAACCCAAGAAAGTTACCTTTGTCTGAGGAAACAAATAAATCTTTGGAAAATTGATCCTCCAACCATGCTGTTAAAATAACAACAAGAGTCGGTTGGCGTGAGATATTGCTAAAGGAAAAGATTGAGATAGAACCAAGATATTGTCCAGGTATGGAAACACTGCAATTCTGTGAGACCTGATCACACACAAAAGTGCGCCAAGAACCTTTGTAAATATTATTGGGGCTGTAGCCAGACCAAAAGGTAGCAAAAAATGAAACAATGAAGGGAAGACTTGAAAAGGGCATTTTAAGTAAAAAATAATATGACTTTGTCTGTCCCTCTTTCCCTAATGTCCCAACCTTCTATATTTTACCCAAGATCCATAAGAATCAAGAAAACCTACAGGGAGACATATTGTCTCTGGTGTGGATTCACTGACTAGCAATGTATCCCTAAATATAGATAGGATAGTACAACCTTATGTTTGTTTGTACTAAATCATATTTGAAAGACACGTTGAATATATTAATAACAGTAAATGATATAGAGTGGGAATCCAACTGGTGGTTTGTAACAGCTGATGTTACCTCATTATACACAATTATTGATAAAGAGAAAGGTCTAAATGCAGTTAAAAATGTTCTTAGCTTAGAAAAGGAATTACATAGAGATCAATTGGATTTCATTTTAAAAGATATTGCACTTATATTGGATACTAGCTTTTTTTTGTTTGATTAACAATATTAACTTCAAATCAGTGGTACTACTATGGGTACCAGATTTGCTTCAAGTTATGCCAATTTATTTATGGCAGCTTTAGAGGGTTTATTTGTGTTTTCTTCTCCCCTTAGAGCGAGTCTGGTATCCTATAAGCGGTACATTGACAACTTGTTTTTCATATGGAAGGGATGAAAAACTGACCTGGAACTTTTTATGCATGGGTTAAATAATAACGAATGGAATGTTGACCTTAAATGGGAGAGTAGTCAGGATTCTATTCTAATCCTAGATTTGGAAATTTACATTAAAAATAAGCACATCCGCTCAAGAAATTATTTTAAACCAGTAGATGTGAATAATTACATCAAATTGAATAGTTGCCATCTAAGAAGATAGTTATTAAATTTACCGAAAAGCCAATTCCATAGATTAAAAAGAAACTCTAGTAAAAATGAAAGCTTTAGCAACCAGGCAATGATTTTTAAAAATAGATTCATAGAAGAAACATATAAGGACAACTTTATAGATACGGTCATTGAGGAAGTCTCACAGAAAGACAGATCTGAGTTCCAGTATAAAAAGCAGAAGAATAATCTAATATCTGAAAACAATAAAGTTGGTGCAATAATTCTGGATTATAGTGTACAAAATAAGGAAGTCGTTAACATTATTAATAAACATTGGGAAGTGCTAAGGAAAGACACTAGTTTATGCTGTGTCTTACCTGATAAACCTAAAATAGTTTTCAGAAAAGCACCCAACATAAAAGACAAAATAACCTTGAGTTATTTAAAAGAAAAAAAAAAGACAACTTGGTTGAAGGGACAGTCTACACCAGAATAATTATTGTTTTAAAAAGATAGATAATCCCTTTATTACCCATTCCCTCGTTTTGCATAACCAACACAGTTATTTTAATACACTTTTTTACCTCAGTGATTATCTTGTATCTAAGCCTCTACAGACTGTCCCCTTTTTTCAGTTATTTTGACAGACTTGCATTTTAGCCAATCAGCTCTTACTCCTAGATAACTCCACGTATGACTCACACGAACTAACACCCTCTAGTGGTGAAAAACTGTCAAAATGCATTCAGCTTAGAGGCGGCCTTCAAGGTCTAATAAATTAGCATATGCACTTTCTAGGTTTAGCTTTCAACTAAGAAAACCAAGAGGAGAACAAAGAAAAATCAGTTATAAAAGTAAATTGGAAAGTTGCTTAAAATGACATGCCCTATCTGAATCATGAAAGTTTATTTTGGAATAGACTGTCCTTTTAAATAGGGATGTTAAAGGTTTTATCAAATGTGACTCTTTTATGGGCTGTACACATTTTGGAATCCAAAACAAAACCCAGGTATGGCCGCCAAATATTTTTATATTTGGCGGCCATACCTGGGAACACATCCCTGGTTTCAGGGCACATAGCACTTGTAGAAGGTAAAATTTGAACTGACCTTTTACATTTTTTAAAGGCGGGAGAGCAGCCAATGCCTCAGAAACTGCAGATTTGATAAAAAATGTTCATGGTAGGAAATACTACATCAGCATTATCCTGTAATGAACAAGTAGTAGGTGCATTAGTACCCAGAGAAAAAGCATTAGATTGGTCTGATTGCATTAACAAATCTAAACATGAGCCACATAAATTAGCTGGAGAAGGCACTTCAGCTTTCTTACAATAAGCACACCTAATAATGGTAGAAAGGTGTTTTGGAGACTCAGTTTCTTTTGGTAGATGGGTACATGCTCCATTATAGCATATCAGAAAGCAATTTAATAAACACTAAATCCCCCTTAAAAAGCTCTTGAGGAATGGAACCCATTAACCCCCTTCTAGTTTTTTACAAAATAGAGTCACAGGTACAATGTGTGCTTAGTCGAACTGCAAAACAAAGCAGAATATATTAACATTGAATCCGAGGGCAGAAAACGCTTCTAGTGCATGCGAAAAAAACTGACAACTAAAAAGGGGATTTTGAACGCCAAAACCCAACACGTGCATAACCGAGCAAACGTGCGCTAACCCAATGTGTGTAAACCGGCGTGCGAGTAAACTATAGAAAGACTAAAGGGACATGTGCTAACCCGACAAGTGTTCCCCCGACGTGCGCAACCTCAATGCGCTGAAAACTAAGCACACCAAAAAAGCTGACTCTCTCAAAAAAGCAAGGGAATAGCAAAAAGGACCAGTCCCAGGGTCATATATATTAGCAAATATATAAATAAACTATAAAAGTACCCAAAACATAGCTATATGAGTGTCTAAATGTTAATAAAAAGATACTTACCAATAGACACTCACCCACTAGCAAACAAGCAGCAGACAGCCAAACCAGTACTGAAACATATCAGCAGAGGTTATGGAATAAGAGTATATTGCAGCTACATAAAGGGAGACAAAACTAAGACAAGTCCCTGCGACCAATTATAGAGGGTTTATGAAAAAATTTCCATCAGGTAAAAAAACAATCATAAACCATACCCCATATACATTCATCTGACAAGCACTGTACTCTGAGGGGAAACCATGCCTCAATATAGAATGAAAACCCCTCTCTCTGAAGAATCAAATGCACATATTCACTGCCAAAGACTATGGCACGTGTAAGGTGGGATGGGTCTTATAAACCTCTTGGGGTTTGGGAATCTTTGCCTCCTCCTAGTGGTAGAGAAGAGTAATTCCCCAAGAGTAATGGATCATGGAATCTCACCACCCGTATGAAAGAAATATGTGCTTCCCCTGAACTAAGAAAGTTTAATTTTTACATTGATATTCTGTTTAAACTGCTGTCTAGCTGCTCATTTGCAGCTGCCCTGCAAAAAAAATCCTTAGGAGACAACAGACAAATGGATTCTCATTAACAAAGTCTAAATGACCCCCTTTAACAAATATCAGACAAAACAAAATAATTTTTTAAGTGATTGTAACTAACTAAGTAAGCCCAAATAATTTTCACTTTTCTCTGACAGCCAACTCATGCACTGTAGGATGACTGTACTGTGCCTTTACCTTAGATTGCTGAATTCTGGCTTTCCTGCAGTATAAGAGAAGATACTAAAAACCATCAAAGCTACTAATAACCAGTTAATAAGCAGAGGGCTGACATAGCCTGCAGCAGCCAGTGAGCGAGCGCACAGCAGGATTGTTATTTTCTTATGATACTCTTGGATGTCTGTTGTAGGAGACTTGAAAGCAATGACAACTTCTCACTGATAATGTGCACAGAAGCTTTGTTTTATTCTCTTAAAGAGCAGTAAAAACATACCTGTCCTTTTGAAGAAGAAAAATAAAATGTTATCATTCTAATGTGTGTGTTTGTGTTTCCAGCAGAGAGATTTTTGGATACTGATGGTAATTAAAATAAAAGTATTCTATACTGAGTTGTTTAGCAATTGTCAATAAATAAAGTTGCATGGAAAATTATGATAAATTCAACAAATTACAGGATTTGTTAATTGTTTTTATTTTACTATGTACAGAAAAAAAAAGGTGAATTCCAGTGTCATGTTTCAGCAAAAGCATTCAAGCTCACCTGCTAACATTAAAGGGACAGTCTACAATAGAATATATTATTGTTTTAAAAAGACAGATAATCCCTTTATTACCCATTCCCCAGTTTTGCATAACCATCACAGTTATATTAATATAATTTTTAATTCTGTGATTAACTTGTATCTAAACATCTTCTGACAGCCCCATGATCACATGACTTTTTATTTATTATCTATTGACTTGCATTTTAGCCAATTAGTGCTGTGTTGTGCTGACTCTTATATAACTCCCTGGGCGTGAGCACAATGTTATCTATATGGCCCACATGAACTAGCAGTCTCCTGTTGGGAAAAGCAAACAAAAAAGCCTGTGATAAGAGGCTGTCTGTAGTGGCTAAGAAACAGGCAGAAATTTAGAGCTTTGAAGGTTATAAAGTTAATATAACAATGTTGGTTGTGCAAAGCTGAGGAATGGGTAGTAAAGGCATTATCTATCTTTTTAAACAATAACAATTTTAATGTAGACTGTCCCTTCAAGGCAAACTATTAGTGTGTCCTTTTCTATTACATTTACACATGATTTGTTTAAAACTAGTTGTACTATGTTGTCGTACCTTAGTGCTATTTACAACCTTTTTAAAACACCTTTAAAAAGAACCGTTTGGGCTCAATGCCAGACCATTAACCATTTCCAAGATATTAAATTGACACAACCCATATTTTATCTTTCATGATTTAGATAGTGCATGCAATTTTAAGCAACTTTCTAATTTACTCCTATAATCATTTTTTTCATTCTCTTGCTATCTTTATTTTAAAAGCCAGAATATAAGTTTAGAAACTGACCCATTTCTGGTTCACAACCTGGGTTGTCCTTGCTGATTGGTATATAAATGCTATCCAGGGTTATGAACCAAAAATTATCTGGCTCCTTAGCTTGCCTTTCTTTTTCAAATAAAGATAGCAAAGAACAAAGAAAAATTGATAAGAGGAGTAAATTAGAAAGTTGCTTAAAATTGCATGTTCTATCTGAATCATGAATGTGTTTAATCAAAGTGAATATAAAAAGGAAAAGATTGTATAAAAAAATAGCAAATAACTTACTTGTTTTAATGCAAAATTAGCACCTAGAAATTATCAATGTAGCCAGGGCCAGACTGGGAAATCAAACCGGCACTGGAAATTTGTATAGACCGGCCCAGCCCCGTCCCCCTCCAGCCCCGCCCTGTCAGTCTGTGTTCAGTGTGCAGTGCTGCAGCCCCCTCCATGTGTGTAGAGGAGTAAATGAAGCAGAACATACAGCTGATATTATTATTATTATCATTAACCATAATAGTTCCTAACACATAATGAGTGCATGATAGTACATGTGGGAGGGAAAAGGCAACTTCACGTTCACCCGCAGACGGTGAAGGGGGGCATGTATAAAGCAAACAGTGCAGGGAGCAGTAATAATGCGCGACTTTCCTGTCTGGTCCCAGAGTTCCCCAACCAGCAGAACCTTACCTGCCCTGGTCCCCGTTCCCCGTGCTAGTTCAGCACATCCCGGAAACGGCTCTCTGCACTATACCTGTCCAACCATGCTGCTCGCTGTCACCGGCCGCCCGCGTACTATTTGTTTGCAGCCCCACAGAAGACAACACTGTGACTTCAGGCGTAGTGAGTCAAGTCCGTGTGCAGAAGGGAATACTTTATCATAAAGTATTTACCAATGATAAACCAACATTATCATGCAAAGGGCTGCATACATAGTCCCTGAGTCCTCCAAAGAATTGCAAAACTCTTTAAATTAGTAAACTTGTTCACAAGCAAATGTTTCAATCCATAGGGAAGCAGAGCTATCTGAGAGTATTGATGGGGGCTGCTGGTTTAGCCGCGGGCTCATTTGCATGCTTCCTTATCATTGGTCAGAATGCAAAACATTTCGGAGTTATCACTCCACACACTTCTGCAGCGGCCCTGAGTGTAGCTCCTGCACCCAGTGTGATAAGAGCAGAGAATTTTTATTACCTAAGTTTTCTTCTGTCAGTTCAGAGCATAAGAAAATTTTACTCCCTGTTATCTAGTCTATTCACTAGCATAGAAGTTTCATGACATCAGGCTAAGATAAAGCTTCCTGCAAAAGCCTCCTGTTCTGTCAGATCAGCGAATTCATCAGACTAGCGAAGAGAAGTAACGTTCTGTCAGCTGTCTGATTAATACACACTGCGCAATCGCTGCTCTTATGCCACTACATCACAGCCCATCAGAAGTTAAAACAGTTACATACATAGGCCTAGATTTAGAGTTGGGCGGTAGCCGTCAAAACCAGCGTTAGAGGCTCCTAACGCTGGTTTTTACCGCCCTGGAGTCAGTCAGGAAAGGGTCTAACGCTCACTTTGCAGCCGTGACTTTTCCATACCGCAGATCCCCCTACTCCATTTGCGTATCCTATCTTTTCAATGGGATCTTTCTAACGCCGGTATTTAGAGTCTTGGCTGAAGTGAGCGTTAGAAATCTAACGACAAAACTCCAGCCGCAGAAAAAAGTCAGTAGTTAAGAGCTTTCTGGGCTAACGCCGGTTTATAAAGCTCTTAACTACTGTGCTCTAAAGTACACTAACACCCATAAACTACCTATGTACCCCTAAACCGAGGTCCCCCCACATCGCCGCCACTCTAATTACATGTTTTAACCCCTAATCTGCCGTCCGCACTCCGCCGCAAGATATGTTATATACTTATGTACCCCTAATCTGCTGCCCCTAACACCGCCAACCCCTATATTATATTTATTAACCCCTAATCTGCCCCCTCAACGTCGCCTCCACCTGCCTACACTTATTAACCCCTAATCTGCCGACCGGACCGCGCCGCTATTATAATAAAGTTATTAACCCCTAATCCGCCTCACTCCCGCCTCAATAACCCTATAATAAATAGTATTAACCCCTAATCTGCCCTCCCTAACATCGCCGACACCTAACTTCAAGCATTAACCCCTAATCTGCCGACCGGAGCTCACCGCTACTATAATAAATTTTTTAACCCCTAAAGCTAATTCTAACCCTAACACCCCCCTAACTTAAATATAATTTAAATCTAACGAAATAAATTAACTATTATTAAATAAATTATTCCTATTTAAAGCTAAATACTTACCTGTAAAATAAACCCTAACATAGCTACAATATAAATTATAATTATATTGTAGCTATTTTAGGATTTATATTTATTTTACAGGTAACTTTGTAATTATTTTAACCAGGTACAATAGCTATTAAATAGTTAATAACTATTTAATAGTTACCTAGTTAAAATAATTACAAAATTACCTGTAAAATAAATCCTAACCTAAGTTACAATTAAACCTAACACTACACTATCAATAAATAAATTAAATAAAATACCTACAATTACCTACAATTAAACCTAACACTACACTATCAATAAATTAATTAAATACAATACCTACAAATAAATACATTTAAATAAACTAACTAAAGTACAAAAAATAAAAAAGAACTAAGTTACAAAAAATAAAAAAATATTTACAAACATTAGAAAAATATTACAACAATTTTAAACTAATTACACCTACTCTAAGCCCCCTAATAAAATAACAAAGCCCCCCAAAATAAAAAAATGCCCTACCCTATTCTAAATTAAAAAAGTTCAAAGCTCTTTTACCTTACAAGCCCTTAAAAGGACCTTTTGTGGGGCATGCCCCAAAGAATTCAGCTCTTTTGCCTGTAAAAGAAAAATACAACCCCCCCCCCAACATTACAACCCACCACCCACATACCCCTAATCTAACCCAAACCCCCCTTAAATAAAATTAACACTAAGCCCCTGAAGATCATCCTACCTTATCTTCACCACGCCGGGTTCACCGATCGATCCAGAAGAGCTCCTCCGATGTCTTGATCCAAGCCCAAGCGGGGGGCTGAAGATGTCCTTGATCCAACTGAAGTCTTCATCCAAGCGGGAGCTGAAGAGGTCCATGATCCGACTGAAGTCTTCTATCAAGCGGCATCTTCAATCTTCTTTCTTCCGGATCCATGTTCATCCCGCCGACGCGGAACATCCATCTTCACCGACGACTTCCTGACGAATGACGGTTCCTTTAAGGGACGTCATACAAGATGGCGTCCCTCGAATTCCGATTGGCTGATAGGATTCTATTAGCCAATCGGAATTAAGGTAGGAAAATTCTGATTGGCTGATGGAATCAGCCAATCAGAATCAAGTTCAATCCGATTGGCTGATCTGATCAGCCAATCAGATTGAGCTCGCATTCTATTGGCTGATCGGAACAAAATATATTCTTCCATTTTCTTTAGAGAGGTGTTTATACATGACCCACTTTTATAAGTTATAAGCTGTATATATAAATTTCAGTTTTAACCAAGCAATGGAAACCCTTTTGGTTTGTTAAATTATATTAAAATGTTTTGTTAAATTATAATAAATAGAAAAAAATACTCTGTGCTTGTCATTATAAATAAAATCTCCCCTCTGTAACACTGGCAACCTTGAGTAAGCAGTGATTTGTTTATATACGGTTGTGTTAGCCAGTTCTTGGAAACCTAATACAATAAAGTGGTCACTATAAATGGCAAATCATATTCAGGAGCCTTATGCCTTCAAAGAATGTCAGGTTATATATAATTACAATGCTCTGACTAAATAAGTACATTTTTCTAACATAAATATGATAAGGGAAAGAAAGCTTCTTTTTTTTTCCTTTCCAAGCTTCACACGTGTTTATTATTGACAAGATAAAATAAATTAAGATTACTATGACAAAAACAACTAAGTATTTTTTTCCCTTACTAGAGGGTTAAAAGTAATAATCCTGGAATAGTTTTGCACAATAATTATTGCATTTTATAATTTATTATATTATGGGCTAGATTACAAGTGGCGCGCTATTAGGGCTTCCACTTGAGCGTTAACTTCGCTAGAAGTTAACTTTTTGCGCACTTTGGGTAGTGCATGTATTACAAGTTGAAAGCTGAAAAACTAAAACAAAACACATATACTCTCGTTTAAAATAAGAGTGCTAAATTGGACATGAATTATGCATATTTAACATTCCAATGTTCTTCACATAGAAGAATATGTTCTATGTATTATTAAATAGATATTTCTAACCTGAAGTGCAGATCGCGATTGTGCTTGAGCCAACAAGTTAGCGCACCACTTGTAACCTAGCCCTTTATATTTTTCCTCACACTTGAGATTGAAGTAATAACCAGTAAAAAAAAAAAAACAACACAATTTGTTTTCTAAGAAATTTAAAAAAACAATCAATATTTATGTAATTTTATACTGTAAATAATAATCACCAAAAGAAAGTTTTTTGTTTTTTTTTCAATCATTGCTTCCACTACTTCCCTTCTTGGTATTTTGGTATTCCATAATAAAGTAATACAGAGTTAATCAGACAACTTGTAATAATTTAAAAATGCATTCCTTTATTGACAGTTCTTCATATTAAAATGTTCACAAAGCTAAGTATAACAAACCTAATAGGTAAGACACAGTAGGTTACACGTTTTATGCCAAAGGAAAACCCTCAGGGATATTTTGGAATTCCTCCCTTTCCATTCTTCAATTCCTATAATTTAATGTTTATTTGAAAGTATGTGTATATTTAAAGAGAACTATAAAGCAATAATATAATTACTTGTGTACATATTTATTTGGGGGGTAATATACATTTTGTTATCATGAATTATTATAAAATGTTGGATTTTTTTATGAGAAAGAACAGATAAAAAAAGAAAAGAATGAAAGAAAGATTACCCAGACGAAACACCTAACTTTTCAATCAGTTATACGCATCAAGACTTTCCTTCTTAAATATACACATTCCCTAGGATAGTTGAGCAAACGTTTCCAACAGTGATTCAAATGTAAGTTCTGTATTATTAATCTCAACAAATAAATGTGTGTGTGCATTAGTGAATGTGATATTTGCAGACATATGTGTGTGTGAGAGCATGTATATGTATGTATATACTGTATAGATAGATAGATAGATAGATAGATAGATAGATATGTGTGCGTGTGTGTGCGCAGGTATGCATATGTGTGCGCATGCATATGAGTTATTATACTAGTATTTGTGTCTGTTCATGTGTGAGTGCCCATATATATGTGTGTTACAACAAGGGTTGACTTACAAGTGTCCGGGGACCCACCACCTGTCACAAGCTGTCATGAGTAAGCACACAAGACTACCTGCTATCATAAGTGGTAGTGTGTTCAGTTGCTTCTTAAGAGGGAACTGCATAGTGACATGTGACACAGTACGATAACATTTGTTTCCCATTAATGTGTTTCAAATGAAACAGCCATGGTATTGACATTATAAACAAGCCAAACAAGTCCAAAAA
The DNA here is from genome assembly GCF_027579735.1 of Bombina bombina. Classification (NCBI taxonomy): domain Eukaryota; kingdom Metazoa; phylum Chordata; class Amphibia; order Anura; family Bombinatoridae; genus Bombina; species Bombina bombina. Next base: position 1,196,461,177 of record NC_069501.1, on the reverse strand, counting down.
TCTTGCAAAAAGGATTTCAAATGGATTGGAATGGATTGTACAAGAATGTTTCTGAATAAAGAAAAAATGTGATAAAGCACTGGTAAGGATATGTGATCTTCAGGAATCCAGAAGTTAAAATTCTTGGAAGAAAAGGAAATAACAACAAATAGTGAAGTCCTGTATTCACAGATTATATCAAAAAAGAGGAGCTATAACTTAGCTCTCAGTAAAACGGCTCAAGTGTTAAGGTATAGATGGATCAGGGGACATCAAACTTCGTAAAAGCTATTTATTACTTCAATAAAATCACTCAGGATAAGGGAACAATTGTAAACCACAAAGCCAACTGTAGAATCACCAAACACGCCATTCACAGACAGCTGCAGAGTGTTAATTTCAACGTCCTAACCTTCCTTGTGACATCAGAGTCCCAACAGTCCAATCAGATCCGATGTACGTTTCACCGGTCGTAGCCAGTTTTTTCAAGGATATCCAGGTGTCCCACGTTGCTTACTTTATAGGCTAAGCTTCTTTCCCATTCGTTCTTCTTAATTGTCCATTTAGTTAACTCTTTATGAGACAAACTCTTGTACTTTATATCTAATACGTATTTAGGAAAAGTGCCAATGTGGGGAAATCACAGAAATAACACATAAGCCAATAATGTTTAAAATACAAATACATTATATACATAAATAAAAACAGAATTTATGTTTACCTGATAAATTACTTTCTCCAACGGTGTGTCCGGTCCACGGCGTCATCCTTACTTGTGGGATATTCTCTTCCCCAACAGGAAATGGCAAAGAGCCCAGCAAAGCTGGTCACATGATCCCTCCTAGGCTCCGCCTTCCCCAGTCATTCGACCGACGTAAAGGAGGAATATTTGCATAGGAGAAATCATATGATACCGTGGTGACTGTAGTTAGAGAAATTAAATCATCAGACCTGATTAAAAACCAGGGCGGGCCATGGACCGGACACACCGTTGGAGAAAGTAATTTATCAGGTAAACATAAATTCTGTTTTCTCCAACATAGGTGTGTCCGGTCCACGGCGTCATCCTTACTTGTGGGAACCAATACCAAAGCTTTAGGACACGGATGATGGGAGGGAGCAAATCAGGTCACCTAGATGGAAGGCACCATGGTTTGCAAAACCTTTCTCCCAAAAATAGCCTCAGAAGAAGCAAAAGTATCAAATTTGTAAAATTTGGTAAAAGTGTGCAGTGAAGACCAAGTCGCTGCCTTACATATCTGATCAACAGAAGCCTCGTTCTTGAAGGCCCATGTGGAAGCCACAGCCCTAGTGGAATGAGCTGTGATTCTTTCAGGAGGCTGCCGTCCGGCAGTCTCATAAGCCAATCTGATGATGCTTTTAAGCCAAAAAGAGAGAGAGGTAGAAGTTGCTTTTTGACCTCTCCTTTTACCAGAATAAACAACAAACAAGGAAGATGTTTGTCTGAAATCCTTTGTAGCCTCTAAATAGAATTTTAGAGCACGAACTACATCCAAATTGTGCAACAAACGTTCCTTCTTTGAAACTGGATTCGGACACAAAGAAGGCACAACTATCTCCTGGTTAATATTTTTGTTAGAAACAACTTTCGGAAGAAAACCAGGTTTAGTACGCAAAACCACCTTATCTGCATGGAACACCAGATAAGGAGGAGAACACTGCAGAGCAGATAACTCTGAAACTCTTCTAGCAGAAGAAATTGCAACCAAAAACAAAACTTTCCAAGATAATAACTTAATATCTACGGAATGTAAGGGTTCAAACGGAACCCCTTGAAGAACTGAAAGAACTAAATTGAGACTCCAAGGAGGAGTCAAAGGTTTGTAAACAGGCTTGATTCTAACCAGAGCCTGAACAAAAGCCTGAACATCTGGCACAGCCGCCAGCTTCTTGTGAAGTAAAACAGATAAAGCAGAAATCTGTCCCTTCAAAGAACTTGCAGATAATCCTTTCTCCAAACCCTCTTGTAGAAAGGATAGAATCTTAGGAATTTTTACCCTGTTCCATGGGAATCCTTTCGATTCGCACCAACAGATATATTTCTTCCATACTTTATGGTAAATTTTCCTAGTTACAGGCTTTCTAGCCTGAATAAGAGTATCAATGACAGAATCTGAGAACCCACGCTTTGATAAAATTTAAACACCAAAAAACTCTGAGCCATCTCCGTGGAGATGTTGCCTGTGCAACGGCAAAGAGAATGACTGGGGAAGGCGGAGCCTAGGAGGGATCATGTGACCAGCTTTGCTGGGCTCTTTGCCATTTCCTGTTGGGGAAGAGAATATCCCACAAGTAAGGATGACGCCGTGGACCGGACACACCTATGTTGGAGAAATTAAAACATTTCTTCCAAGAATTTTAAACTTCTGGATTCCTGAAGATCACATATCTACCTACCAGTGCTTTATCACACTTTTTCTTTATTGGTTATATATTTTTTTGTGATATTACAAGTTAACATTTATTTTTTGATTTGTCACAAGAATGTGCTTTATCACACTTTTTCTTTATTGGTTATATATTTTTTTGTGATATTACAAGTTAACATTTATTTTTTGATTTGTCACAAGAATGTTTATGGGTTGCACTGATTCCCTATGTGTTTTAAAGTTTAGAGATTTATATATATATATATATATAGGGAATAGGGTTCATATCACAGTTTATTCATGCAAAATAGAGAATGTTTAAAAATAAAATCTGGTTTTTGGACTTTACATTACATTTAAATTAAAAACATCCTGGCATAAGCAGGGTAAGTAATGTAAAACATAAAAAAAACATAAAAAATACACATACATAAAAAAATTAAACAAAACAAGCAGGTTTATTAGCATTTCAGTTTTTGTGTATGTCAATCAATATATGACTCGCCTTTATGTAAAGAGATAGTATACTGTAAAATAGTTTTTACCCTTAATGTGCTTCCAATGGCATGTAATTCCAGCTGCAGAGCATAAAATGTATAAGAAATGGTTTCTTTAAGCTTTTTTTGTACATGAAATAGGTGGTTGAATGGGATGAGCTCCCTATTTTATCAATTTCTGTACACACATGATTCTTTATATTACCTCTGCCTGTACCCAGTACTTAGAGAGAACAATTAAAAAATTAACATTTTATAACTTACCTCTTCAAACCCCACTGGAAGAGTAATTTCTTCTGCTGGCTATGTTTGCATACCTTTTGTATAGCCAATATTTAAGTATAATAACTTAGAGTACAGGTAGGGCTACTACAGACAAAATTATATATTTCAAATGCCAAAATAAAGCTAAGGGACCTATCTGTAAACAATTCAATACACTCCAGCAGGTAAACTGAATTATTGGAAACACATTAAAGAGGATAAAAATAGGGTACACTAACCCTTTAAATCTGGTGAGTTTGCAGTTGAATATTAATTTGTTTGTCTCATCTGAAAACTATATGTCAGGCAAAAGATTGACTTACCAGTGGTGAAGATTATTTTTCTGGGATCCTGAAATAAAATGAAAATCATACAGATGAAATTATGGTTGGAAATAAAATCTAGGCTTTGTTTAGCTGATAAAAAAAAAACAACCAATTATTAAGTCACAAAAATATTCAATATGCAAATTGTGACAAATGACCCATTGCATTGCATAAATCTTCATTTATTCTGACACATGGGTCCTTGAGTTTCTGTCATCTTGGAGACAGAGAAAATCAAAGATATTGTTCTACGTGATGTGATTAATGCGTGTTGTGAGATACAGTAGCTGTGTATTAATTTTTTTTGGTTGTTTAATGTCTACATTAAGCTTATTTCCACTATTGAGCATAATCAACAGAATTGACAGTATTCGTCAGCAAAATTGATTAGAACCATAATATTTTTAAATTGTAATCTATTTGTTAAGTTGATTGAATAAATTTGACGTTTTAATCATTCATATAAAAATGAATGATTTAAACCCTTAAAGACCTTGTTTGTTTGTTTTTCTGTTTTGTTTTTAGATAACAAGACCAAAGATTCAGTTTGGTCTTTCATGTAATATATTTGTTACAGCCTTCTTGATTGAAAAAGGGGCCCTCAGGGGCGGTACATGATGCCAGTTCACTTCATATTTATAGTAAGGCTTTGAGAAACACCAGGGGCTTCCAAAGATCATTGACCTGAGAAGTTCAGAGACTTTTAGACAGTCTGGACATTTATAGACATTAAAGGGATACTTAACCCAAATTTTTTATTTCATGATCCTCGGCGGCGTTCCTCGGCAAAGGCGTGGAGGTACCTCTTCATGTGATCGTCTGCCGCACACTAAAGATTGAATTTAAGGTACCCCATATTTATTGGGGTACCTTGCATTCCTATTGGCTGAAATGTTCAAAATCAGTCAATAGGATGAGAGCTACTGAAATCTTATTGGCTGATTTGAACAGCCAATAGGATTTCGGTAGCACTTATCCTATTGGCTGTTTTGAAAAATGCAGCCAATCGGAATGCAAGGTACCCCAAATTGATTGCGGTACCTTGCATTCAATAATCAGTATAAGAAGGACATCGGATGAAGTGGAGCCTCCATGCCACCGAGGACCACAACTTCCGCGAGGACCACCGACACCGAGGACCGCCAACGCAGAGGACCATCGCCCCCGCCACAGATGACCACCGCCGTGGATCCCCACAACTGGGAATACCGCTCCGGAACCTCCACGCCGCCTTCACTGTGGATGAAGATGATAGACCCACCTGGAAGAAGACTTTCTCTGCCAGACTTCTGAAACCCTGAGTACCTATTTGGGGCTTTAGTGTTAGTTAGTTTTTTTTAAATGTTGTTTTTTTTTTTTTTTAAGATTATGCTTCATTGGGCAATTTCAAAAAGAGCTTAATGCCCTTAGACTTTGACTTTTTAGCCCTTAGACTTTGTTTATTTTTAATGTAAAAGAGCTGATATCTTTAGGGCAATGCCCTATAAAAGGCCCTTTTAAGGACTATTGGTAGTTTAGTATTAGATTAGGGGGTGTTTTTATTTTGGGGGGATTTTTTATTTTTATAGGGGTATTTGTTTAGGTTTAATTTTATTATTTTGGATAGCTTTGTTTATTTTTTTCTGTATTTTTACTTTTTTATTTTTTGTAGCTTGGGGGATTACATTTTTAACACATAGACTGCCCTCTGGGCAGGCTTATCAACTAGTTAAGTAATAATTCTTATTATCTGTTAAATACATTATTGTTGCTCTTCCCAACAACGGGCCAGATTACGAGTGGCAAGATATCTTCAGCGCGAAGAGTGTAAATGCAATTGTGAGATTGCGGTGTATTTTACACTTAAATCCATATTACAATTGGCGAGCTGTTTACACAAACTTGGGGTAATTTACACTGTCAACTAACCTCTAAACCCTCTAACGAGCTAAACCCCCTAACCGAACAATCCCCAAGTTACCAAATTAAAAAAAACTAACACTACGTTAATAATAAAAAAAACTATCATTCAATCAAAAATAACATTACAGAAATTTTTTTTTATCAAAAAAATAAACAAAAGCAATTTTGCCTATTCTAAAACTAAAAAGCCCACCCCAAAATAAAAAACCTATATTGACACTAAAATAAACTATAGAAAATAGCCCTTAGGGCTTTTTTTAGGGCATATAAATACCACTCCACTCGTAATCTAGCCCAATATTTTTTTTTAAATGATATAACTGTCTCTAGACAGCAACATAGAAGTCAATAGTAGGTACAGAGTGTGCAAGCGCTTTGCAATGCAAAATGCATTACAGATAGGCTGCTATAGCTATGGGCCAGATTACAAGTGTTATGCTAATTAACTTTTTCACTCACGTGCTAACCTAAAAATTTATCGCAGCAGGTTAGCCATTAAAAAGTTAGCATGAAAGTAAAAGTCCAATGAGTGCTTACTTTTCACCTGGAGAGAGTCACAAGGTGCAGCTCACTGTAGACCGGGGGGGGGGATTGGTGGACAAGTCCACATTTCACCTGGGAGGTCTGCAACATTTCTTCACTGGCTGAAAACTCACTGTCTGCCCCTCTGAAGGGCAGGTTTCTGCAAGGAGGATTAGGGTCTCAGATCGGTTAGAGGATTCCCTTTTAAAGTGAATGTAAATTTAATGCTAAAGTGCCCATTTTTAAAAAAAATTTGATTAAAAACAGGGGCATTTTAATTAATCAAAATTTACATTTCACTCCTGTTGTGAAAAAAAACTTATCTTTTAATCTTCACAGCAGCTCCAGCTTTCTCCACCCGTCGCAAAGCCTCTTCCTGGGTCTAAAATCAGGAATCCGGCTTCCTCCATCACGGGAATTGAATCAGACACTGGTTCCCCCGGGGGGGAAGCCGTGATTGGAGTATGACCTATCCATTATATTTGACATCAGAAATGGCTTGCGTTGACCGTTGACAATTGCATATCCTCTTTTTTTCAATGGGACTTGCATAGCACCGGTATTACGAGTCTGCCAAAAAGTGAGCGGTAAACCCTCTCCTGTCAAGCCTGGTACCGCATTTTAAAGTCAGTAGCATAAAACGCTGTAGCATAAAACTCTTAACTAAAGTGCTAAAAAGTACACTAACGCCCATAAACTACCTATTAACCCCTAAACCGAGGCCCCCCCCATATCGCAAACACTTAAAAAAAATATTTTAACCCCTAATCTGCCGCCACTATAATAAATATATTAACCCCTAAACCGCCGCACTCTTGCCTCCCAAACACTAGTTACATTTTATTAACCTCTAATCTGCCGTCCCTAACATCGACGACACCTACCTACATTTATTAACCCCTAATCTGCCGTCCCCAATGTCGCGTCACTATATTAAAGTTATTAACCTCTAAATCTAAGTCTAACCCTAACCCTAACCCCCCTAACTTAAATATAATTTAAATAAATATAAATAAAATAACTATCATTAACTAAATTATTCCTATTTTAAACTAAATACTTACCTATAAAATAAACCCTAAGCTAGCTACAATATAACTAATAGTTACATTGTAGCTAGCTTAGGGTTTATTTTTATTTTACAGGGAAGTATGTATTTATTTTAACTAGGTAGAATAGTTACTAAATAGTTATTAACTATTTAATAACTACCTAGCTAAAATAAATACAAAAGTACCTGTAAAATAAAACCTAACCTAAGTTACAATTACACCTAACACTACCACTATAATTAAATTAATTCCCTAAATTAAATAAAATTATCTAAAGTACAAAAAAACCCCCACTAAATTACAGAAAATAATAAAAAATTACAAAATTACAAGATTTTTAAACTAATTACATCTAATCTAATCCCCCTAACAAAATATAAAAGCCCCCCCCAAATAAAAAAAGCCCTACCCTACACTAAATTACAAATAGCCCTTAAAAGGGCCTTTTGCGGGGCATTGCCCCAAAGTAATCAGCTCTTTTACCTGTAAAAAAAATTAAAAATCCCCCCCCAACATTAAAACACACCACCCACACAACCAACCCTACTCTAAAACCCACCCAATCCCCCCTTAAAAAAAACTAACACTAACCCCCTGAAGATTGACCTACCGGGAGACGTCTTCATCCAACCGAGCAGAAGTGGTCCTCCAGACGGGCAGAAGTCTTCATCCAAGACGGGCAGAAGTGGTCCTCCAGACTGGCAAAAGTCTTCATCCAGACGGCATCTTCTATCTTCATCCATCCGGCGCGGAGCGGGTCCATCTTCAAGCATCCTCTTCTTCTGACGGCTACGACTGAATGAAGGTTCCTTTAGATGGCGTCCCTTCAATTCCGATTGGCTGATAGAATTCTATCAGCCAATCGGAATTAAGGTAGAAAAAATCCTATTGGCTGATGCAATCAGCCAATAGGATTGAGCTCGCATTCTATTGGCTGATTGGAACAGCCAATAGAATGCCAGTTCAATCCTATTGGCTGATTGCATCAGCCAATAGGATTTTTTCTACCTTAATTACGATTTGCTGATAGAATTCTAACAGCCCATCGGAATTGAATGGACGTCATCTTGGATGACGTCACTTAAAGGTACCTTCATTCAGTCGTAGCCGTCGGAAGAAGAGGATGCTCCGTGTTGGATGTCTTGAAGATGGACCCGCTCCGCGCCGGATGGATGAAGATAGAAGAAGCCGTCTGGATGAAGACTTCTGCCCGTCTGGAGGACCACTTCTGCCCGGCTTGGATGAAGACTTCTGCCCGTCTGGAGGACCACTTCTGCCCGGATGGATGAAGACATTTCCCGGTAGGTCGATCTTCAGGGGGTTAGTGTTAGGTTTTTTTAAGGGGGGATTGGGTGGGTTTTAGAGTAGGGTTGGTTGTGTGGGTGGTGGGTTTTAATGTTGGGGGATTTGTAATTTCTTTTACAGGTAAAAGAGCTGATTATTTTGGGGCAATGCCCCACAAAAGGCCCTTTTAAGGGCTATTTGTAACTTAGTGTAGGGTAGGGCTTTTTTGTATTTTGGGGGGCTTTTTTATTTTGTTAGGGGGATTAGATTAGGTGTAATTTTTTTATTATTTTCTGTAATTTAGTGGAGGGTTGTACTTTAGATAATTTTATTCAATTTAGGGAATTAATTGAATTATAGTGGTAGTGTTAGGTGTAATTGTAACTTAGGTTAGGTTTTATTTTACAGGTACTTTTGTATTTATTTTAGCTAGGTAGATATTAAATAATTAATAACTATTTAATAACTATTCTACCTAGTTAAAATAAATACAAACTTGCCTGTAAAATAAAAATAAACCCTAAGATAGCTACAATGTAACTATTAGTCATATTGTAGCTAGATTAGGGTTTATTTTATAGGTAAGTATTTAGTTTTAAATAGGAATAATTTAGTTAATGATAGTTATTTTTATTTAGATTTAGTTAAATTATATTTAAGTTAGGGGGTGTTAGGGTTAGACTTAGGTTTAGGGGTTAATAACTTTAATATAGTGTCAGCGATGTTGGGGGCAGCAGATTAGGGGTTCATAAGTATAATGTAGGTGGCAGCAGTGTCCGGAGCAGCAGATTAGGGGTTAATAATATAATGTAGGTGTCGGCGATGTCGGGGGGGCGGCAGATTAGGGGTTAATAAGTGTAAGATTAGAAGTGTTTATACTCGGGGTTCATGTTAGGGTGTTAGGTGTAGACAAATGTATTTTCCCCATAGGAATCAATGGGGCTGGGTTAGGAGCTAAACGCTGCTTTTTTGCAGGTGTTAGGTTTTTTTCAGCCGGCTCTCCCCCATTGATTCCTATGGGGAAATCGTGCATGAGCACGTTCAGCCAGCTCACTGCTAACGTAAGCAGCGCTGGTATTGAGGTGAAATGTAAAGCACAATTTTGCGCTACGATCACTTTTTTGCGGTTAACGCCTGGTTTGTAAAAATCCTTAATACCAGCGCTGTCTGTAAGTGAGCGGTCTGTAAGTGCTCGTTAGCACCGCACAGCTTCTAACGCCAAACTCGTAATCTAGCCGCCTGTTTTTAATCGAATTTTTAAAAACCGGGCACTTTAGCATCAAAATTTACATTCACTTTAAGCCAAAAGTAAAAATTGCACTTCCCTTTAACCTCACTCATCTTTAAGGAGGTAAAAGATAATGGTTGCCAATCATGGCAAGTGAGAGGGATATAAAGCTCTGATGTGCTAGGGTGTCTTTTGCCTCCTACTAGTGATCAGGAGGGAATATTCTCACGTGTGATGACTCATAGACTCTAACCATCTGGTGAAAGAAATGTGACTCAAGTGGAAACTCATGCTTGGATATAACCAACATTTCCAGAGAGAAGCATTTAACAATATTGGATGGATAAGTTTCCCAGCTAGGCCGATTGCATGAGAGCAGGGTTTGTTACTGCAAGGACTCAAAAGCAGTCTCTTGATAAATGAAGCAAATGGCCTAAGTTGGTTGCTACTGGATGTAGAGTTAGGTAGTTTAGAGGCTTGGATGGGCATTCCCAGGGGTGCAGGCAGCTGGGTGTTCATGGGTTTAATTGTGAGTGTTTGGGGCGGGTACAGGAGGTCACATTTTCCATCTGTAGAAACCACAATGTTAATAGGGTTTTGAGAGCTACAGGAAACACAATGTAAGAGATCATCCTACCTGTAACAATCTTACAAAATGTAACACAGCTGAGAGCTCTGGTAGCCAAAGTCATCTATGTCTAGATGCATCTGTCAGGAAGACTTACAATACAAAAAGCAATTCCAGCAGAAAAATTACATTGGTGCTGCATGGTTTGTGAGTATATTTGCTCCACACCTATATTGTACCCACTCTGTGAGCAGAATCTAAAGCTAGAAACACATCTAGACGGGACTTACTAAAAAAGAAAAATAAATCTCAGCAAGAACAAATTAGATTAATTTCTACCTACAATCCAAGGAGCAAACAAATTGTGAATATCCTACAAAACAACTGGCACATATTAACCTCTGACCCGATTTTATCACGAATCATGGGAGAAAGGGTCCAGACGGGATATAGAAGAACTCGTAATCTCAAGGACTTAATTAGTCCCAGTCATCTACAAGGTCCGAAAACCAAGGGAGCATTCAAACAAGGCTCATTCAAATGTGGTACCTGTAGTACATGCAGTTTTATGATTAAAAAGGAAGAAATTTATGATCGATTCAACAAAAGGCATAAGATCAAATCTTACATCAATTGCCACACAGAGGGTGTAATTTATGCCCTTCAATGTAAATGTAACATGATCTATGTTGGAATGACAAAGAGGAAAGTCAGAACAAGACTTCAAGAACATCTGAGGATGCACAGGAGGGTAAAAATGTGACTTCAGTAGCACGCCATTTTCTCAAGCGTCACAATTCAAAACAATCGGATCTCAAATGCTTTGGTATTGAAAAGAAAGAATTGGGCATAAGAGGTGGAAATTTGGAGAATATGTTACTCCAAGCAGAGAGTAAATGGATTTTTCTATTGAATACTGTCCAACCCTATGGACTAAATGAATTCAATAATTTTGTTTCTTTCCTATAATCAATAAGAACTTCTTGTAAATACAGTTGAGAAAATGCTTTTCTCAAACTAAACACTACCAAATTATGTAGAAAAAATGTGCTATTTCAATATCACCTTTAATAACTATGGGGTAACTATTGAATTATCATAAAGTCCAAAATTAAACCCCTTTTTTTCCCTTTCAAGATATCAAATTAAATGATATTCACAATCTCACACACGCTTTGTTTCACCGTTTTAATTTATTTTCACACAATATTAATCTCAATGAATTGTTGTAGACAATTTTTTATTTAAATTTTAAAACAATTTTTTTGTCACTTTAATTCTTTATTTTACAAACGACCATTTTTTTGATGGCTGACCCCATACACTAGTAGATCCTATCTCAGACACACAATCAGAATATATTCACTCACACTACATATATGTACTTAACGTATGCACCATTTATCACTTCAAATGACTAATATCACAATATCAAATATTAGAAACAGTCAAGTCTACCAACACAATATTCACGTTGAAATTTAAGATTTAATTTATTTATCACTCACTTATGAATCCCAAACTTGATAGGGAGATCATAACTTTGGCATAAATAAAGTGTTTTCAGTAATGCACTAAATCAGAGCAGCTGCACATATGATAATGGTAACATTTCTAAGTTACTCACAACACATAACATGGGTTAATCATATGTTTCAATGCTATTCCGTTGTTTTCTTTTCATATCAGACAGTTGCACTGTAATTCTATTAAATTCACCAACACGGTTACGACAGCAGCAACTCAGTCTAATCATACTTACCTTTTGTTTATTTACAATCCTATGTATTGTATAAAAACAATAGAACTTATAAGAGTACATTATAAGATCATATTTAATCTCACTAAGTTAGCAAATAACATATAGCATCATGTTGACAACAATAGCAAAATTAATCTAGGCAGAAAACTATTCAAATCTAATCAAAGTGCAAAAGTATTCAATCGCACAAAGTTCATAGAGACATCGTATGATAGTAAATTCAGACTCTCTATTTCCAACCTTAACAAAATGATAGTTCAATCTGATAATCATGCCCAATCCTTTGATGGCTAAGAAACAGTTAAATTTTATCAACGTAAATTCACTAATACCAACCTATCTATGACGAATGTTTATACTTTACATCGATAGGTCAGATGGCAATGATACACCCATTGGGGGTGTGACAATAAGCAGCCTTAAATAGCCGACTACAGTGTGGCGCATTCACCTTTGAAAAAGCCACGTTACGTTGCGAAACATGTCAGGGACGTTAAGGCAATGGTGAGGAGTCCTAGGAGCTTCTGTGTTTTTAGTAAGCCTTAAGCTACCGATTCAATTACTGTAGTCTTTTCACTGCATCTATCCAGACTTTACTAATGGCTATTAATGTTTAAATAACAAAATATGTCTGGCTAGCAAAGTGTTACTGGCAATAACGTTTTATTAAACTAACCCAGTGCTTGAGAACGCTTGAGAGCATATCACTCTTTCAGGCAGGTAATGGTCACAGCTGTTAGTATACCTAACCTAACGGAAAGCGTTTTTATTCAAATTTGAGGTATATAAAAGAATATTACATACAAAAAGCAGCAGATGTCGGCACACGCTAATGCACAGTCTTGTGAATTACTGTCACACAACTGTGCATTCGAGTCATTGTATCATTGTTAAATATTCAGACTATGATACGCATGTGTGTGTGAATAGAGACACAGTTAACCTCTCATACAACTGAGTAAGCAAATAAATATTATACTCAGAATCTGCCCGTTTATGATTTGTAGATGGTCACAGCTGGTAGTATACCTAACTTAATGGAAAGCGGTTTTGTCTAAATTGAGGTATATATAAGTATATTACATTCATAAAGCAGCGGATATCGGCACACGCTAATGCACAAACAGTCTTGTGAATTACTGCCACATAACAGTGTATTCGAGACATTGTATCATTATTAAATATTTAGACTGTGACACGCATGTGTGTGTGAACAAAGACACAATTAACCTCTCATACAACTGAGCAAGTAAATAAACACTATACTCAGAATCTGCCGTTTTATGATTTGTAGATGGTCACAGCTGGTAGTATATCTAACTTAACGGGAAGTGGTTTGTTTAAATTGAGGTATATAAAAGTATATTACATACAACAAGCAGCGGATGTCGGCACACGTTAATGCACAAACAGTCTTGTGAAGTACTGCCACATAACAGTGCATTCGAGACATTGTATTATTGCTAAATATTCAGACTATGATACGCATGTGTGTGGGAACAGAGACACAGTTAACCTCTCATATAACTGAGCAAGCAAATAAATACTATACTCAGAATCTGCCCTTTTATGATTTGTAGATGGTCACAGCTGGTAATATATCTAACTTAACGAAAAGGGGTTTTGCTTAATTTGAGATATATAAAAGTATATTACATACAGAAAGCAGCGGATGTCGGCACACGCTAATGCACAAATAGTTTGGTGAATTATTGCCACATAACAGTGCATTCGAGACATTGTATCATTGTTAAATATTTAGACTGTGATACGCATGTGTGTGTGACCAGAGACACAGTTAACCTCTCATACAACTGAGCAAGCAAATAAATACTATACTCAGAATCTGCTAGACATTTGAACATGTGAAAGATTTAGTTCTTCGCTGAACTCATTAAGTTAGAACGTATTTCCAATATAAGATTTACTTTCAACTGTATATGGTAACACAGATACAGGTTATAACCGGCTAAAATCTGAACCGTAATAATAACTATATTTTTATATTAATATATTGGTGAAGACAGCCCAGCGTAAAACTTTAGTACACAAGGAATTTTTACCTGTTAAATGTGTCAAGAAATTGGTCTATTAATAACACCTCGAATATCCATATACTATATGGAGACCATTTAATGTACAACTCAAGTATTAATTTACCGTTTTTTTGTGGCCACACAAATTCACAAATATATCATTAAGTACAATACTCCTGCTCAAGTGATATAGGTTGAATATTCAGCCATCACTCCATTAACATAACTTTAAGGTATCTAACAACATGAGTTTATGTCCTCATGTTGAGACAAATGTGGTAATACCAGTAGATGTTCCTACAATATAACTTGAACTTTAGGTTTTTCACGAACGTACTAACTATTTTCTCAACACTAGAGACTTTCAATCAAAGATACTCTATATATCATACCTGCATAGAATCAATACTAATTATTAGTGTGAATATACATGTCTATTCCACTGAATATAAGCAGGTAAATTAATTGCAATACCAATTGCACACAAGAGTTTCTGTTGAAGAATTCTAGGTATTACGTGACATTGTCACGCCAAGCCAAGTAGACTACAATCGGTGCCTAAGTGTGTTTTTAAAGTTTTTCCTATTTTATTTCTAGACCCCAATAAAAGTTAAATTTTAATTATAGTCAAGTTTGTGTCTCCTCTAATCTTGGATTTCATTTTTGATTTCTTTACACCATATTACTCTATAGTGACCTGTGAGTGCTTTAAAGTGTATTCTTTCTCTTTTTGCTCAAGAGATCATCCTACCTGTAACAATCTTACAAAATGGAACACAGCTGAGAGCTCTGATAGCCGAAGTCATCTATGTCTATTTGCATCTGTCAGGAAGACTTACAATACAAAAAGCAATTCCAGCAGAAAAATTACATTGGTGCTGCATGGTTTGTGAGTATATTTGCTCCACACCTATATTGTACCCACTCTGTGAAATCATACTGCACTAGGAGGCGGCGCCTTCTTTTGTTTTTTGTATTGCTTCAGACGTTTGTTGGGAATATCAAAGGAAAACAGCCGTTATGAGAGCAGAGCCGATGGTGCTTATATTGTGATTTTTTCTCACCTTAGATCAAGCAGGATCTTTGCTTGGACTGTCCGCCCCCTACGGAACCCTAGTGGTAAGACTATGGGGCCAATTTAACAACTGTGGGATGGACATGATCCGCTATAGCAGATCATGTCCGCCCTAAATCGATAAATGTATCATTGCACAAGCATTTCTTGTAAAATGCTTGTGCAATACCGTCCCCTGTACATTTGCGGCCAATCGGGATGATTTAAGGAGCAGAGGAATAAGCAGCATCCACTGCTTCATAGATCGGCCCTATTCTATTTATATTAGCATGCCTTCCAGTTTGAAAAACAAAATGGAATAATTTTATAATATGATGAACTTGACCCAACAACAGGTGCAAAAAGGAATTAGATTGTTCCGTTAAACAACCCCAGGTTTGCTCCCAATTATTTACCCCTGATACAAATATATATATATATATATATATATATATATATACAGATACATATACACACACAAACACACACAAACACACACATATACACACATATACACACACAAACACACACATATACACACATATACACACACAAACACACACATATACACACACAAACACACACATATACACACATATACACACACAAACACACACACACACACAGAGAAGCACACTCACAGGAACAAACAACCAGCTCAATACCATTGTTAACCTGTTCTATGGCGATTTACCACCTGGGTGCAGCTTATTTTAGCCCAGTAATGCTTTTCACAGTGTATAACTTTCCTGTAGTATATCAGTCTGATCCCGCCTATTAAGGTCAGTCCAGCGCCAAAATACCAGGCAATTCCTCTCTGAACAAGGAACACAGCAACCCCAAGCGACTGTTTCGGCCTTCTGTGGGCCTTCCTCTAAGCACACTGAGCAAGGAGTCCACGTCTCGTTGCCCCTTATAAATGTGTTAGTTTTGCATGTCTGATAACAATAATAATTGTATTATATTTAAATTACTAGCAAAAAGTATATACAGATTTACAAAACAATAATATATGTTATTATACTACAACTATTTTCTTTCTTTAAATGATTTATCTAATGGTTGTGTGTCCACAATCTTTTAATATTAAAAATTTAAATTTGGTTTGCCTCTGTTGCATAGCAATCAACAAAAAACACATCATGCCAGTAAAAAAAAAGCAAAACAGAGGAGAAGCATTTTATAATTGTTAGCATATTTTAACCATTAGTCATGACTTTAAAAAGAAAACATTCTAGCCCTTGTACATTTCAAGTCCTATAAATAAGAGACAGGAAGAAACTTCAAAGAGCATTCTTACCTTACGTACAATGTCTTCCTCTGTATGCACCAAAGGCACTCCAATGCTTTTTACTCCTCTACAAATGTCAACTTCTGTAAATTACTATGATACAGGCTCTGGATTAGCCAGGAGCATTACTGCATTGTAAGGATGGTAAGTATGATCTTTTGCGTTCTTCTATCACTTCTACATAAGAGACATTAAATGGACATAGACTAGAATGTCTCCTTAAAAACAGATGAGAAAAAAACATAAGGTTTTTACTGAGCATAAAATACTTTTGTTTTTTGAAAAGTAATTATACAAAAAGATGGTAATCGGATAATGAGTCTGTATAAACAGATTTATGAAACCTTTAAAGGGGTTGGGATCTGCAATTTACGATTTCAAGTAGAAATGTCCCTATGCATAACTGTAATCCCCCAAAATATAATAAATTGTAATAAAGATACATGTATAAAGAGAAGGTTTATATCTACTCTAAGGCAGCCTAGTTGCCTTGTATTGCAGGAATAGATAAAGGGCTTACCCGTGTAAAATATTCCCTTTATCTACTAATCTATTATGGAGCAGCATCTAATTTTAAAGACATGTTAAAGTCAAAAGTAAAACTTTAATGATTCACATAGAGCATTTACAATTTTACATTAACTTCCATTGTCAGATTTACTTTGTTCTCTTGTTATCCTTTATTGAAAAGCATATGTACATAGCCTCAGCGTATGTACATATCCTACCAGATGTGTTCAGATAGCTCCCAGTATTGCATTAAGCTCTAGAGCTGACTTTAACTATGTTTTTAATCTTTTTTGCTGGGGTTCAATATACAGATATTTTCAAGGCCAGTGCAATAATACAATGGTGTAACATATTATAACAATTTCTTTATTTCTTTGTGCACTTTTATGTCCCTTTTAAGTTTTATATCAGCTTTGTTTTTCATATATATTTATTTCTTCAATATGCCCTCAAAAAGAAAAGGCAGCAACTTCTATAGTGAAATACTATTGTAATATTGTGACATTTGTGGTTGGTATTGAATAATTGGATCAATCCTCTTTCTGTTATATTCTTCTTCCATAAATGTTTTGTATATTCACCTCAGTGCTCATAATCACAGCTCACTATTGTGTACTTGTGTTCAGCTGTAGTCAGTGTCGGTAGAGTAAACAACTATTTGTGACATATCGACTGTTGTTTGGCTCTTACTCCAACGTACGTTTCACCTTCCTGCTTTAAGGATTTTTTTTTAAAAAAAAATGTTATTGATTGAGTAAATAGCATTTGTATCCATTTGGTGAAATGTCTTCCTAATTTTATTTAATAGGGTGTGGGTAATGTTGACGTGTTTTGCAAATGTGAAAATGTTAATTTCAAAAACTTTTTGGGGTACTAAGTCGAGCAGAGCTCTCTGGAGTTTATCAAGTCCTTTTAGCTGGTGAGTTCAATAAGTGATGTGTGATCAGAAAAAGAGGACTGGCACATGCTTAGTGTAGGACCATTTTTAACAAAAAGTGTGGCAATAAACAATGAAAATGGCTGATTGTAATTGCATCAACATTGAAACAGCAGCAGCAGCAGTAGCAGCAATATGCCAATAACTATCAAATGACACATTTCATAAGCCTCCTAAAACTGAAAATAAAGGTAAATTGGAAAATAAATTATAAAACCTTCCATCTTTGTTAACATAATCAGTTGTCCTGTGTAGATTATGAATAAACATAACTATTGCTTGAATTTCAATCCACAGAAACAAACTATTAACCCCTATACTGCCAATAGCCCACCGCAATAAACTTCCTAACCTATTAACCCCTATACCGCCAAAAGCCCACTGCAAATACCCCCTACATTACTCAACCCCTATACTGCCAAAAAACCCTAACCTTTTAACCCGTACACCCCTATAACTGACGTGCAGTGACGTCAGAGGCTGGTGAGGCAGTGGCTAGGATACGCCTTCATTCTTTAGATATCCTTTGTTGAAGAAATAGGAATGCACATGGGTGAGCCAATCACATGAGGTATCTATGTGCAGCCACCAATCAGCAGCTACTGAGCATATTTAGATATGATTTTCAACAAAGGATATCAAAAGAATGAAGAAAATTAGATATTAGATGTAAATTGTAAAGTTATTTAAAATTGCATGCTATTTCTAAATCATGAAAGAAAACATATGGGTTTCATGTCCCTTTAAATGGTGTCTTGGAAAACTTGTCAACTTAGTAAACATCTGATTTTAGTCTAAAGCATTGTAACAGAAACTCTTGCCAGATAACAAAATGCTTGCTCTGATTATGAGATCTAGAAATCCATGCCCATTAAAATATGTTTAAAACATACTTTTTACTTTAATGCTGCAAATTATGCTTATAGATTCTTTCATTATTCAGTAAATATAAAAATGTCTTGATCCAGTGGCGGCTGGTGAAATTTAAAGATGACTGGGCGCTTGACCCCACCCCTTTAAATAAAGCCACACCATCAGATGTCACTCACTACCAATTAATTAATTAAATAAATAAAAAGGTAGACAGAAACACAGAAAAGCACTCGGGGGGAGAGGGAGAGAGAGACGGGGGGAGAGACACACAGAGGGTTAGAGAGAAAGAGAGAGAGACACAATCACACACAGAGGGTTAGAGAGAAAGAGAGAGAGACACAATCACACACAGAGGGTTAGAGAGAGAGAAAGAGATACACAATCACACACATAGGGTTAGAGAGAGAGAGAAAGAGAGACACAATCATACACAAAGGGTTAGAGAGAGAGACACAATCATACATAGAGGGTTAGAGAGAGAGAGAAAGAGACACTCTCACACAGAGGGTTAGAGAGAGAGAGAGAAAGAGAGAGAGACACAATAACACACAGAGGGTTAGAGAGAAAGAAAGAGAGAGAAAGAGACAATCATACACAGAGGGTTAGAGAGAGAAAGAGAGAGAGACACAATCACACACAGATGGTTAGAGAGAGAGAAAGAGAGAGAGAGACACAATCACACACAGAGGGTTAGAGAGAGAGAGAGAGAGATAGAAAGACACAATCACACACAGAGGGTTAGAGAGAGAGAGAGAGAGAGAGAGAGAGAGAGAGAGAGAGAAAGAGAGAGAGAGAGAGAGAGAAAGAAAGAGAGAGACACAATCACACACAGAGGGTTAGAGAGAGAGAGAGATAAAGAGAGAGAGACACAATCACACACAGAGGGTTAGAGAGAGAAAGAGAGAGAGACACAATCACACACAGAGGGTTAGAGAGAGAGAAAGAGAGAGAAACACAATCACACACAGAGGGTTAGAGAAAGAGAGAGAGAGAGACAATCACACACAGAGGGTTAGAGAAAGAGAGAGAGACACAATCACACACAGAGGATTAGAGAGAGAGAGAAAGAGAGAGAGACACACTCACACACAGAGGGTTAGAGAGACACATAAGGGATGAGAGAGTCAGAGGGGGAGGAAGAGAGACAGAGAGAGAAAGAGACCATGGGGAGAACGACACATAAGGAGAGAGATGGATAGATAGAGAGAGAGAGAGAGAGAGAGAGAGACACACACACAAGGGGGGGGGGAGGGACCACTGCATTCTTAAGTAATAAAACAGCAGAGCTACAGAGAGTTCAGAAAGTGAGACTATAAATCAGTGTGAAGTACAGAGGCAAGCTGCTAAGGTAGTGGGTGGGTGTAAATTTTGAGTAAACAAAATACAAAAATGATCCTTAAACTGCTGTAAAAGAGTAAAAAACACTAAACCACATTCATTAAATTATAATTTTTACTAACAGAATCCCTTTCAGCAAAATCTTAGGTTGCAGAATTTACTTCAATAAAATGTGGCTAAAACACTGCAAGTCTGCATCTCGTCCTGCTCTGTAAGGAAGTGACAGTGGAACATTCCACTGCACTTGGAGGGGAAGTAGAGAACTCTCTTTTTCACTTTAGCAAAGCTGGCAGCTTCACAGGACAGCAACAAAATAAATGAAAGTAGCTTTTTTCCGTTTTTGTTTTGTTTTATATGATTAAACATCCAGCCCCAACCCTAAGTTCCACTTACTAATGCCTCTCACTGGATTGGGTGAGCCCAAATAGGACTGCCTCAAATAAACAGTTATGGGCCATGCAATGATCTTAAACACTTTCATCCAGTAGGTGGCGCAGCATGTTGTGTAATGGTGGGCAGACCTGCTGGGGAAAAATAAATTGCAATAAAAAAATATATATTTTTGCCCATATGAGAGGTGAAGCCCTGCCTCACCTGCCTCTAGTGACTGCACATCATTAACCCCCAAATGCAAACTACCCCTACAATAAACTGCACCTAAACGCCCACCTCCAAGCAAGTTACCAACAACAAAAAAACAATACATTTACAAACAAAAAAAACTAACATTACAGAAAACAAAAAAACAATGCTGCCAGAAATAAATTAAAAAAAACACATTTATGCTAAAGCTAAGGTCCCCTTTAAAAAAAAAAAAAAAGATCTTAGAAGCGCTTTTTGTAGGTCATTGCCCTAAAGTGTTACACAGGCAAAACTGTGGGGGTTTTTTGTCTGTTTTTTTGTAGTGTTGTTTTTATTTTTTTTAAATTTAGTGTTTGTTCGTTTTTGGAATTTAGGGGGTTATAGTTTAGAAGTGGGGGTTAGGTAGTTAAATAGTGTAGGGGTAGTTTGCATTGGCTTTTTTTGGCAGTGTAGAGGTTAATAGGTTAGGGGGGTTATTGCATTGGGGGGTTGTGGTGGTTGTTGGAAGGTTAACAGATTAGGGAGTGGTTAGGTTTTTAGATTATGGCAGATTAGGGGTTAATAGTGTAGGTTGTGCTTGGGGTTATTATTTTATTTTAATTTTGAATTAATATCCAATGTTAAAAGGATATGAATTGTCATGTAAAATGCATATTATTTTAAGTATTGTATCTGATTTAAATGTAGTTATTTTTGATTGTTTATTTTATTAACCCAAGCATAAATGTATCATTTAAATTATTTTAACATTGGATATAAATGTAGCGACATAGCTCCTATAGTTATAATGGGTAGATTTTTATTTTTTTTGTATACTTTATTAGTCAGGTAGATTGCAGACATTACGTTCCAGGAGGGTATAGCTAGAGACTAACGTAGGTGTAGGCATTCTGTGGAAGTAAGTAGGGCGTTCCAGGGGGAGTAACCTGTACTTTAATTGGGATTCATCACCAGTAGTAGGATATATTCCAATCTCTGAAGTATGAATAGGGTGTCAGCCATGTTTGTCTCGCCACCTTTTCAGTGGCGATACTTTATAGTATGAGGCAGGTGGTTTAGGTTTAGGGAAAGTAAGGTCACACAGGAATTATTTGAAGGATTTTGGCACAAAAACATGCTTGGTTTCAGTGAGCGCACTGTCTGCGCGGTGTAGGAACAATTCAAATATGCCCCTCCCTCATGTGGTGATGTTGGCAATCTGTAGCTGTCATACTGCTCTCCATTATACCCTATGGTAGACACCTCACCACTTGCCGGCTCTTTGCAGGTCTGCCCCTTTTTTAGAAAATATCAACAGACCAACAGACTCAGAGACCAATGAGGCCAGAAAGGCAGGTTCTCGTCGGTCTGTTGAAGCTTTGAATATCAGGGACTGAGTCTATTTAAACATCCAGAAAAGTGACTTTGGACTGGTGGACAAGAGGATGCATTAGAAAATTGATTTTCCAACCATTCTGCTGAAGAAACAACACAAGCCTGTTGGTGTGAGATACTGCTAAATGAAAAGATGTAGCATGTACCAAGATAGGTAAGGAAACACTGAAATACCCTGGGCTCTTATTACTTACAAGAGAGTACCCAGAACTTTTGAAAAATTTCTGGGAACAGTAGTCAAACCAAATGGAAGAGCAACAAACTGAAAATGTTTGTCTAGGAAGGTAAACCTTACAAACTTATAATGATTGCTGTGAATAGGAACATGAATATAGGCATTCTTTAAATCTATTGTTGATATAAATTAACCTTGCTGCACAAAATTAAATAATGCATGGGTGCACTAAATAACCTAATAGCGCGCTCAAAATAGCAAAAGAATACAAGATTAAACAACGTGATTAAATATACTAAAAGTGCACTAAAATACCTGCATGTGAAAAAACCTGCATGTGCGCTATCCTGATCAGACAACATGTGCAAATCCAATGAACTGATATGCGCAAACCTGACAAGCTAACGTGCGCAAACTCAATCAGCCGATGTACACTAATACTGAAAAAAATTGTGCTCCAAAAATTTAAAGGGGAATAGAGCCTTATAAACTTAAATGAGCCAAAATATAAACATATACACTAAATATTGTCCATAGGCTATAGAGTACAATAATGTGCAAACTGAATAGCTCAATAAGCTTAGAAGAGTGCCAGATTTATAAATTAAAAAAGGTACTTACCCATAGGCAACCAACTACTGGAAGATAAAGTGGAATCCAGTAGAAAGCCAAACCAGTGCTGAATCATAACAGCAGAGGAAATGGAAAAGGAGGATAGCAATGACTCAACAGGATATATATATATATATATATATATATATATATATATATATATAACTTCCATGTGTGTCTGCACTCACAATGCAATAGGGACATCAACCAGGGTGCCAAGTCAGGTATATCAATAATCCATTATAGAAGAGGACTGCACTCACTGGATTTGGTATATAAAATAAAAAAATTTATTAAGGTGACGTTTCGGGGTACGCAGACCCCTTCCTGGTCTGAGGAAGGGGTCTGCGTACCCCGAAACGTCACCTTAATAAAAATTTTTATTTTATATACCAAATCCAGTGAGTGCAGTCCTCTTCTATAATGGATTATATATATATATATATATATATATATATATATATATATATATATATATATACATACATAGATATATAAATATACATACACACACACACACATATACATACATACATACATACACACAGATAGATAGATCAACAGAGAGAGAGAGAGAGATAGATATACACATATACAAAAAAAATACTACTTCAATAAACAATAATTAATTTGGCTTTTTCCTATTTTTTTTTTACAAACAATCAATGTGTGCTGCAAATCCCATGAAATTATTGACAGTCATTAATTGCCCACTCTTGGAAATGCAGTAATTATTTTTGAGATAGCAATGTCATAGCCACATAGTAAAAAAAAAAAAAAAGGTGATTAATTTAAAATGAAAAATGCTCTAATGAATGTTATTTTAACACTTTTCTGTCCATTTAATTAACTTATTAGATGTAGTTTTAAAATATATATATCCAGAAAACAAGGTTAAACATTTATGTAAAGCAAAATCAGTTTATTATAGAAGGGTTTTCAACAAAAGATTTGCAAGACAATTAAGAAAATAAGAAAAAAGATAGTACTGACCTCATTTTTAAAGTGTGCAACATTTATTGACACAAAATCAGTGTTGTAGTTGGTGGAAAAGTTTACAGCATTGAGCATATGAGCAGCGACATGTACAGCTAAAAAAGAAAAGAAAAAAAAGATTTTTGCAAAAAAAAAAAATGTTTTAGTTTCTGTAATTTTAGTTCAGTTATAATCCTAAACTTCACAACCTAATTAAAGGAAAACTTCATTATATATTTAAAAGACATGGACGTTAAAATAGTCGAGATTACGCTCAAAAATGTGCATGTCGAGATTTAAAAAAGGTATAAGATTGTTACAAGCATTGTTGTAAATACTAGCGCTTTACTTGACTCAATTTATGAACCTGCGGATAAACCCAAAACTTCAAAAAACGGTGGATTAAAATCTGACCAGGGTGATTGACAGCCCCTGCTCTCATGAAATTGGCTGTGCAAAAGCAGTGGGTAGGATTGTGTAAGAGCATCACTGGCAGCAAGCTTGGTTGGACAGGTTTCCTGCCCACATCATCTTGAATAGGGGCCATAGTGTTCAAGACATGGGCATGTTCCTGAGCCTACCGCAGTACGCCTTGATGGAAAGGAGCTAAATTTCAATTAACGATACACAAAGCAAAGAACAAATTTGTCTAAAGAAGTATGTTTTGTTTATTTAATTGTATGTTCTTTTTTTAAATCTGTGCACACTCTGAATCATGAAAGTTTAATTTTGGCTTCCATGACACAAAGTTTTTTGAGTAAATTAATATTTTATGCTAAAATTTAAAGGGATACAGAATAGAAGAATTAACTGTAATCCAACACTTTGTTACCATGGATGCGGACATATGTGCAGGGGGGGGCACAATGAAAGTACCCCCCAAGATGATGAAGTGGTTGTCTCCTGCGCACTTAACAAGCTAAAATGTTAAGCCAGGGTTATTCAGCCCATCATACTGCTATAATCATTTTACAGCATGAGCTCTGGGTAGAATGGTCTCTATTTAGCAATATGTAACTACTGTAGCCTCCGTTATGGCGCAAAACATGTTTCAGCTAGTGCAGAGCTTATTAGCTGCATCAGCTGAACTATAATAATAAAAAAACATGGGGGAGGTAAAAGGAAACATCAGTTGAAAGAAAAAGAACTACATCAGTAATTGCTGTTTTAATGTGCAGTGACAGTTCTAACAAGAGGCTGGGTGTGCTATGCAAACCCACTCATTATTTTAGTGGCTGCAAAGCTCAATGGTGGCAGCTGCTTTATAGGTACATGGTTCCTGTAAAGAAAAACAGTTAAAGAAAAATATGAGAAAAAAAGGATCAATTGGACAGCACTGAAATATATTGACATGACCACAAGATACTACATGGGACAATAAAGTCCTTAGTATTAAAGGGACATTCCAGCCAAAAATTTAGTGTTAACATTTTTCTCTGCACGTGCATGTGAAGTATAGCTAGATATTCTCAGTGCACCAGCATTTTAAATACTGCAGCTGCTCAGAGCGCCAGTGGAGCTTGTATCATGTCAGCAATTAACAAACGGCTAGATTACAAGTTTAGCGGTATGATGCGGTACGGCTATACCAGTGAAAAACTGGCCATTGCGCGTGGAATGGCAGGTCTCCCGTATTACGAGTGGCTGTGGTATAGCTATACCGCAAGCATTTTAGCCTGTAGCGCAACGTCCATTCCGCACTCAAAAAATGACGTTTGAGTGCGGGATTTTCCATAGCACCGTATTACAGGTTGTGCATTCCAGCTAAAATGCTTGCATTATAGCCTATACCGATGTGATCCATTGAACGATCTGAGACCAGTAGTTATGGATTTGCAAAACAAAAATCTTTCACAAAATTCATAACTAAAATGTTAACCTAACACTACGAAAAAAATTAATAAAATCTAACATTACAAAAAAAAGCTAAAATTACAAAAAAATTAAAAACACTAGATTACAAAAAATAAAAAATGAAATTACCAAAATAATAAAAATTACACCTAATCTTATAGCCCTATAAAAACAAAAAAAGCCACCCCAAAATAAAAATACCCCCTAACCTAACAATAAACTACCAATAGCCCTTAAAACGGGCCTTTTGTAAGGCATTGTCCTAAGTTAAACAGCGCTTTTACCTAAACAAAAGCCCCCCTAAAAGTAAAACCCCTAAAATAAAAAACCTAAGTTTGTATGGGCATTGCCCTTAAAAGGACATTCAGCTCTTTTACTGCCCATCAAAACCCTAATATAAAAAAAACACCCCAAAAATTAAAAAAAAAATAACATTAACCCCATAAAATCTACTCATGGTTCCTGAAGTCCGGACATCCATCTTCATCCAGGCTGCGAGAAGTTTTCATCTAGGCGGCGACCTCTTGATCCATCGTGGGGGCATCTTTTTTTTTCATCCCAGCGTTGCGGAACTGTGGAGGCACGGAGCTGTGGAGGCGCGGAGCATCTTTGCCGGCAGCGCGGACATCCAGCGTGAAAGATCCTCTTCATACAGTCACCGCCGTACAATGAAGCTTGAATGCAAGGTACCCCATATTTAAACGGGTACCTTGCATTATTATTGTTAACATTTATTTGAATAGCGCCGCCAAATTCCATAGCGCTGGGTACAATGATAGGGGTATACAATGATGTTTTTGCTAAAAATACAAAACAAAAAACTAAACAAATCTAGTACAGGAGGAAGAAGGCCCTGCTCCGGAGAGCTAACAGTCTACAGGTTTAGGGTGCAGAGACATAAGGTTGGGGTAGCTTGTTACATCAGTTGTAGTTGCAGTAGTGAGTCAGGCAGTTCATGTATGAGTTTGATTCAGATGAGGGATGGAGGAGATATGTTACGCCTCTCTGAATAGGTGGGTTTTCAAGGAGCGTCTGAAGCTATACAAGGTTGGAGACAGTCTTATGGAGCGGGGTAGAGAGATCCAGAGGACAGGAGCAGCACATGTAATGTCTTGGAGGTGGGAAAGGGATGTAGAGATAACAGGAGTGGAGAGACATAGGTCAAAGGTTGATCGAAGAGGACGGGATGGGGAATATTTCACGATAAGAGAGGAAATATAGTTGGGAGTTATACTGTTTAGTGCTTTGTAAGTTAGGGTTAATACTTTAAACTTTATTCTGGAGTGTATGGGTAGCCAGTGTAGAGACTGGCAGAGCGGAGCCACTGATGTAGATCGGCGACTTAGGTGGATGAGTCTAGCAGAAGCATTCATAACAGATTGGAGGGAGGAGAAGTGGTGTTTTGGAAGGCCATTTAGGAGTAGGTTGCAATAATCAATGACAAAACGAGGGAATGAATAAGTATTTTTGTCGTTTTTTGAGTAAGGAAGGGAAGAATTCTGGAAATGTTGCGTAGGTGTGAACAGCAAGATTTGATAAGCGCTTGTATATGTGGGTTGAATGTGAGCTCTTAGACTAGTGTGAACCCAAGACAGCGGACCTGGGGTGAGGTGTTGAGAATAGAGTCTCTAACTGTCAGAGAAATGTCAGGTGTTGGATGTCTCGAAGAGGAGGGAATAAGAAGCAGCTCAGTTTTGGATAGATTGAGTTAGAGGTAGTGTGAAGACATCCAAGAGTAAATTGCAGAGAGGCAGTTGGAAATCTGGTTGAGTAAAGAGGGAGAGATATCAGGAGAGGAAAGATAGATTTGAGTATCAGCAGCATATAAGTGGTACTGGAATCCAAAGGAGGCTATAAGTTTTCCAAGGGAGTATGTATAGAGAGAGAAAAGCAAGGGACCCAAGAGAGAGCCTTGCGGTACTCCAACTGAGAGAGGCATAGGATCGCAAGATATGTTGTTAAAGGAAACTGAAAAAGAGCGGTTTGAGAGATATGAGGCAAACCAGGAGAGGGCTGTGTCTCGGATGCTGAATGAATGTATTATTTTGAGGAGGAGAGGATGGTCGACTGTGTCAGTGGATAGGTCAAGAAGAATTAGTAAGGAGTAGTGGCCTTTTGCTTTAGCTGATAACAGGTCATTTGTTACTTTAGCAAGAGCAGTTTCTGTTAAGTGTTTAGGGCGGAAACCAGATTGTAGTGGATCAAGTAAGGAGTTAGTTGTGAGAAATTGAGTAAGCCGATTGTAGACCAGTCGTCCAATAATTTTGAAGCAAAGGTAAGTAAGGAGACCGGTCGATAGTTGGAAGGGGTGGAGGGGTCAAGAGAGGGCTTTTTTAGAATTGGTATGATTGAAACATGCTTGAATGTATCCAGAAATGTGCTAGTGGTGAGAGATTGGTTAAAGAGATGAGATAGGGTAGGGGTTAGTGAAGCAGAGAGAGAGGGAAGAAGTTGTGAAGGAATAGGGTCAAGTGGGCAGGTTGTGAGATAAGCCAAGGATAGGAGTACAAAGACTTCTTCCTCTGTTACAGGGGGGACGTAGCATAGAGTTTTGTTAATAGGTGTAGGTAGGATTGCTGTGTTTGAAGGGTGTGAGGTGCAGATCTCTTTTCTAATGGTGTCAATTTTATATTTGAAGTGATCAGCAATAAACTGAGCAGTGAGATTGGTAGTGGCCAGGGGTGCAGGCAGACATAGAAGGGAGTTAAAGGTTGAGAACAGCTTTCTGGGGTTGGATGCATGTGATGACACAAGGGAGGAAAAATAGAGTTGTTTGGCCAGGCTGAGCGCAGAGTTGTAGGACTTAAGGATGAATTTATAATGCTGGAAATCAGCACAGGTGTGTGATTTCCTCCACTGCCGTTCAGCAGGCCCGTGAACATCGCTGAAGATATCTGGTCTGTTTGGTGTGCCCCGGTTGCCGTCGAGTGATTGATGTACAACGAACAGTGGAGGGTGCAGCTTTGTCAAGTGTTGATTTTAGTGCCAAGTTATACTGTAAAGCAACGAGGTTTGGGCAAGAGAGGGAGGAAATGTCAGAGAGCAGAGGATTCAGTTGCATGGGAAAGTCTGTGAGATCCAATTCTTTTAAATTCCTGTAAGGTAGCAGTTTCTTGGGGGCTTGCAAAGATGTAGCAGGTAAAGTAAGAGAGAAAGTTAGTAGATGGTGGTCAGAGAGAGGAAAGGGGAAGTTAAGGAAGTTGAAAACGGCACAGAGATTAGTGAAGACCAGGTCTATGGAGTTGCCTTCACAGTGGGTTGGAGATGTTGTCCACTGGGACAGGCCAAAAGAGGTGGTAAGGGATAGAAGTTTAGAGGCAGCAGGCATGTTAGGATTATCAATGGGTATGTTGAAGTCCCCTAAGATGAGAGAAGGGACTTTAGAAAAGAGAAAATGTACTGTATGAAGACAGGATAATTCCTACTCCCCCTCCTTGTTTGTCTCCTGGCCTGGGGGTGTGACTGAAGTGCAAGCCGCCATAGGACAGAGAGGTTACAGCAGTTGTGTTAGAGGATCAAAGCCAAGTTTCAGTGAGGGCTAACAGGTTAAGTGAACGTGAGATAAATAGGTTGTGAATAGATGTAAGCTTATTGCATACACAGCATGCATTCCAAAGGGCACAAGAGAATTGGGGTGTGCTAACAGAGGTGCAGTTAATGAGGTGTAGACGGGTAAGGTATATGAGGTGTTATTTGGTGTAGTGAGCTGATGGAAGCAAAGGGTGGACCTGGGTTAGGTGAGACATCACCAGCTGCAAGAAAAAGAAAGGTGGTGAGTGAAAAGAGATGAGAAAGTGTCATATGTGAGTGTTTAAAGGACCAGTAAACACAGCAGATTTGCATAATCAACAAATGCAAGATAACAAGACAATACAATAGCATTTACTCTGAATTTCAAATGAGTAGTAGATTCTTTTCTAACATATTTCAAAGTTATGTATATTTCCACTCCCCCTGTACCATGTGATAGCAATCAGCCAATCACAAATGCATATACGTATAGTCTGAGTTCTTGCACATGCTCAGTAGGAGCTGGTGACTCAAAAAAAGTGTAAATATAAAAGACTGTGCACATTTTTTTTAATGGAAGTAAATTGGAAAGTTGTTTAAAATTACATGCTGTATCTGAATCATGAAAATTCAATAAAACCTGAGTGTCCCTTTAAGTTTAGCATCAATGAAGCATGGCTGGCTGAGGGATGTGAGATAGGAATAGAGTTCATGTGTGCTGTAGAGGGGGGAAGGTAGAAGAGAAGGAGAAATATGAATTGTCTGTGTGCTGTTTGTGAAAGGAAGAGCTGTGACTTTAAGGAGAAGGGAGGAAAAGGTTAATGCAGACATTAGAAAGTGTAGAATGTTTGCAGTTAGTTTGGGAGTTTTGAAAGTACTTATTTCTGTTGTCCACTCCTTTGTCTAATTCCATTGGTATTCCCTACACTTATGAACTAACATACTTACAGAACTACACATGCTGCACTGATCTCACAAGCAAGCTTGATGTAACAAGCTTGGGTATTCAGTAATAACAGTCACATGATCCTAATTAGCAAAGGTCATAAATTATTGCAAGATCAAACAAGGCCTAAACAGACAAAGCATATGACACCTATCTTATCAAAGTGGAAGACAGAGAAAGCAAAAGTTTTAAGGTAATAAACACATATCAAAGATACAAGATTGTAGGGGGAAAGGCATTTAAAGTGTAAGATGCAGGGTTAAAATGAATTTGGTTCTATGCACATACCAATGATACAAGATTGCAGGGGGAAAGGCATTTAAAGTGTAAGATGCAGGGTTAAAATTAATTCTGTTCTATGCACATACCAAAGATACAAGATTGTAGGGGGAAAGGCATTTAAAGTGTAAGATGCAGGGTTAAAATGAATTCTGTTCTATGCACATACCAAAGATACAATATTGTAGGGGGAAAGGCATTTAAAGTGTAAGATGCATGGTTAAAATGAATTCTGTTCTATGCACATACCAAAGATACAAGATTGTAGGGGGAAAGGCAGTTAAAGTGTAAGATGCAGGGTTAAAATGAATTCTGTTCTATGCACATATACACTTAGAGAACTACACATGCTGCACTGATTTAACAAGCAAGCTTGCATTCCTATTGGCTGACATTTTCAAATCAGCCAATAGGATGAGAGCTACTGAAATCCTATTGGCTGATTTGAACAGCCAATAGGATTTCAGTAGCTCCTTTTGTTCTATCTAGGGAGAGTGGAGCTTTCCTCATTTTGAGGTATTTCTTCCATTTTGGAAGTGTCGTCGTTCTGTTATCATAATTATTATTATTATTATTATTATTATTATTATTATTAATAATATTAATTAATATCATCAAAATTATTATGACATATACATGATGCTTGACATCAAACATTGAGTGGACCAGTAGTAAACTGTTACACCGTGGAATTGAAATAAAAATAATATACTCCATTTAGGAGTAAGGTACTGTGCATACGCTTCTAAATTGGAGCATATTAGTCGTCACACGAGCGAATCACTGTGAGTATGTAACCGCTTTCACTCCTTTGCGGTTGACACTGTAACATATTTGCTTATGAGATAGTTTTACATTGGTCCAACCTCTTAACTTGACTTTGCTTTGAGGTGAGCACCCCGCAGGTGCTGGTCTGGATAATACACTGGACGTGGTTGCTATATCCCCTATTTTACCTAATAAGCATTGTATGAATTTTGTTATGCACGCATATTATATGCACTGGTTTTAAGACAATTTTACTTTTGTTTCTATATTGGAGACGTCCTATTTTACTAAGTCATTTTTCTATGTTTTAATACCATTAATAAATTGAAAATTATATACTTTCATGACATATTTCCTTAATTTATATCTTTAGCTTACTTTAGCGCTCGCACTTTTATTTGTTTCTTTTTAGAAGAAGTAGAATACCTGCATAGACAATTATTATCCAGTAAGATGTAGCCACATAAACATAGATCATTAATGACATCATCAATTACATAAAATATTTATAACACTAAAATACGTACTCATGCATATATTTAATAAATGTTGGTTTAATTTGTCTAAGAGTACTAATCATGCTAAATAATAGGAATGCATCTGTTTCACATTGCAGATTCCACACATATTACTTTCTCACTTAATAAATTACCACCTTCAACTAAAAAGTTAATTTGTGCACAGTTCCCAATGGATGCACCATTAGTTAGTAAAATATTTGTATTAACTTTGAATCTATACAGGCCATTAGCTGCCTACAAGTAAATTGTAAGTGTTCTTTCTACATGAGATGGAATCTTACCAACTGTGTTGCATTAATGAGTAAATCAGTTAATCCTATTGGTAATTTAAATAGAAAATCAAACACTGCATCAAAGTAATCAGTTATGTGAAGTTCTAGAATTTGTCTTGTTAAATTATAAGGTTACCCTGGATATCTTGGGGCCAGTCATTAGCAGGATGATGATTCTTGCATTAACAGGTTTTAAAATAAAAACGCAAACCTAAAACAGCTATTACCTAAACACTCATAGTGAAAATGAGCTTCAGCCAAGTTAATTATGTCAAAATGTTTAGCAGTTAAAGGGACAGTACATACCAGAATTGATATTGTTTAAACAGATAGATAATCCCTTTATTACTCATTCCCCAGTTTTGCATAACCAAGAGTTACCGTTGTTTTCGCTCCATAAGACACACTTTTTCCCCTTCAAAGGTAAGGGGAAATGTCTGTGCGTCTTATGGAGTGAATGTGACTGATAAAAAAAAAAAAAAATGAATGAAACCGCACAGCAATGTTCCCTCTAATGAGCGCGGCCGCGCATTGATTTTAATGACCCCGCACACTTGTTAATTACTCCCGCACACCAAATGGGGGTTGTTTAGCCTGGAGCCCTCAGCGCGACAAATTGCCCTCATTGCTCAGTTGAGATAGCGCGGGCAAAGACAACACATTGTTGTGTGAGACTGGAGAGTGTGACACTGAGTTGAACAATTCTTGAACTCGTCTGCTGTAGGTGGAAGGAGCATTCATTTTGTAAGTTTAAGGTCTGCCTTTAGGGTCTGCCTGTTGAATCTGATTACTTATCAGCGGTTTCAATATTTTATAAGTTCTCTGCTATGGCAAGCAGATAATTTATAAAATATTGAGACTAGACCGCTGATAAGTAATCTGATTCAGAACAGCTTGTTAACTCTCTCGGTCTTTGCTTTGATGACCGATCTGGTGCCGCAGATTCAGTAGTACTGTGTAATTTCATTACAGACACTGTCAATACAATTACACAGTACTACTGAATTTGCGCCACCGGATCAGTCATCAAAGCAAAGACCGAGAGAGTTAACAAGTTATGGAACGTATGTGTCTTCTTATGTAAAAATGAGTAGCACAGTGGTCAAAGTATTTGTGTAATTTTAGGTGAGTTATGTACCCTGCTCTTCATTTTAAAATTATAAATTAAACTACTCTGTTATTAAAACACAAATAGAGATTAAAATAATAATACCATGTAGGAGTTGCTAAACCTTTTAAAACACTAAAGCAGTGATGGGCAATTAAAGGCATATGCAATCCAACATCTTCTTAAATGATTCATAAAATTTTAAGAAAGTTTATATTTTACTTGTACTCTAAAATTTACTCCATTCTGTTCTTGGTATCCTTTGTTGAAAGTAGGTAGACTCAGGAGTGTGGGTATGTCTAGAGCACTATATGGCATTTCAGAATATTTTTTTCTTGATTTCCTCCTCTAAAAACTAGGTGCGTCTTATGGAGCAAAAAATACGGTATATTAATATACTTTTTACCTCTGTGATTACCTTGTATCTAAGCCTCTGCAGACTACCCCCTTATTTCAGATCTTTTGACAGATATTGCATTTAGCCAATCAGTGCTGACTCCTAGATAACTCCAAGGGCTGTGAGCACAATGTTATCTATATGGCACACATGAACTAACACCCTCTAGTTGTGAAAACATTAAAAATGCATTCAGATAAGATGCGATCTTCAATTGCTAAGAAATTAACATATGGGCCTACCTAGGATTTGTGCCTACCTAGGTTTGGCTTTCAAATAAGAATACCAAGAGAACAAAGCAACATTGATGATGAAAGTCCATTGGAAAGTTGTTTAAAATTACATGCCCTATCTGAATCACAATTTTTTTTTTGACTAGACTGTTCCTTTAAATGATCTTTTCTGGAGTGGATGATTAACCGTGTAGAGTGGACAAATACAATGATAAGAAAGTGTACATAAATGGTAAGCTGAAATATTTAGGCTATATTTTCAGGTATGTAATTTTACTTCTTGAAATCTTCTTTGGTCTATATTGAATAAATGAAACAAAATATAAAAGACAACACTGAGCTATATCATTTTATTATTATGGGTATGTTACAATATACATAGTTGGCATTAGTCTTGGCAAGTTATGAGAATATACATATATCATATTAAACATCACAGTTTCTGTATGCGCAACAGTGTCATGAATTTTTCATGACACAACAGACTTAATGTTGTTGTTTTTTAAGCCTACTCGTGGCTCTTCTATTATGATATTAAATTTTGTTTTTCTCAGTCTTGCTGACTGAGAAGTTTTTCTATCAATATATTTTTCACTATTCAAGGTAGTTCTGCTCAGTATACTTGCTTAGGCTCCAGCGTGTCGCTTATTTCTGTAAATAAGTGCAATTTAGAACCTTGATTATAGTCTAGAAATGTTGGGAAATAAGTCTTTTTCTTGAATTTTTACCCTATATGCGAGAGCCATCTACTGCCAGAACAATAATATTTAATCTAATTCATTTTATGTTAATTAATGATTAAATATTATAATCAATGACTCTTCCTAGAATTCCTCCTAGAATAGAGAGTGGTGATATATAGGGTCTATCCCAATGGGAGGGGGGCGTTTTTCCTGTATTTTGGAACTGGTCAAATCATATATGGAGTTGGTAATTTGCTAATCAACTAAAGAGGTCTGAGACCTAGTTTAGCCTACTCGGACAGACCTATGACCTGACAGCTTGATTCCTGCTTACAAAGGGGGAATTTATTTCCTTTGGTGATGTATGAAATGAAGTCACCTTAAATGTTAATGTCATTAAGATTTACATCTCACATGTATTTAAAATGTATTTGTCTATTTAATCAGGTAAATTAATTAATTGTTTTATAGCTTTGTGTTTTTCTTTTGATAATTCCTACCACCTGGTCTTATTAGTCGACAATAACGCTGGGTGAATTAGGAATTGTGATAAATTATTATCTGATGGTTTGTCATGATTATGAATTTACTTGATTCTCTGCAATTACCTTAAAGGGTTTATAATCAAATATTTAGTTCTTATGATTAAAGTTAAGGTAAACTTTGCTGAATGAAAGACCGTTTTTTAAAAATACTATTAAAAACAGGGGCACTTTCATTCATCAAAGTTTACAAAGCAGCCATTTTGTTAAAAAAATTACCTTTTTTTTCTTTTCACTGCTACAGCAGCTTCACCCACATAGAGATCCTCTATTCACATGTCAGCAATGACTAATCCGGCTTCCTCCAATCACAGCTTTCCCCCCAGGGTAGTCATTGCCTGAGACCATGTAAACTTTGATGAATGAAAGTGCCCCTGTTTTTAATAGTATTTTTAAAAAACGGGCTTTCATTCACCAAAGTTTACCTTCACTATAAGCCAATTTTTGTGTTATTTTGAAAATATGATTTAATTATCTTTATAGTTTAGTTTCTGCGTTAATTCTGTTTTCTTTATGTAATTGCTTTAATTGATTATTCAAGGATAATAGTTTATTTCACTGTATATATTTTGATTGCTTAGTTACCATTAAATGCTGATTATTTTCAAATCAAAATCTTTTAATAAAGCTAATTTTTGTTTATTCATCTGGTGTCGGTATAATTAATAGACTGATAGCAACCAAAAGGATTCAGGTTTTGTTTTATTATCTTTAACAAGTTATAAGAAAGAGCA
Source organism: Bombina bombina (assembly GCF_027579735.1). Lineage (NCBI taxonomy): Eukaryota > Metazoa > Chordata > Amphibia > Anura > Bombinatoridae > Bombina > Bombina bombina. The sequence goes on along the minus strand of NC_069501.1, from coordinate 1,196,425,799 downwards.
TCATTACAAATTACACACATTACTCCTATCACATAATATACGTTTATAGATAAAGGTAATATTCATAACAACAGCATAAATTTGTAACATTGGCAAGCATAACAATTGCACATATACACATCCATACACCAGCATTACCAAATGAGCCCATGGACACTCACAATTGCTATATGTGCATCTGTGACCTTGAGCAGTAAAAAGTTAAGGTCTCAACATATCAATGTATATAAATGGCAAGCACAAAGCTATCAAATTCATGGTTTAAGTCAATGCTTAAAGGGAATTGAAACCCAATTTATTTATTTCATGATTTTGATAGCATGTGATTTTTAAATAACTTTCCAATTTACTTCTATTGTCAAATTTGCATCCTTCTCTTGGTATCCGTTGTTGAAAGAGCAGCTATACACTGCTAGAAGCATGGTACAAACATTTGGTGAACAAATGAAAAGAGGCATTTGTGTAAAGCCACCAATCAGCAGCTAGCTCCCAGTAATGCATTTCTGCTCCTGAGCCTAAACATTGTAAATGCATGTATAATAAACCTATTGGAGTTGTGGGATATGTTGGTTTTGTTTTGTCTTTACTAACAATGGAGATCAGAAACATCATGAATACTTAGGCGTTCCATGGAAGTTTCATGGGCGTTCCATGGGAGTAACCTGTATTTTAATGTTGAAACATTGCCTTGAGTTTGTAATATTCAAAGCACCGTCCTCTATCTTAGATCCCCCTTTTCATCCATATCATATTTTCCAGTGCGCGACATCTATACCATGTACAGTAAAACTACGTTTACATATATAATTTTTGAAGCGTTCCTACACAGAAACCTTTTCTTGTTTCAGTGAATACACAGTCTATGTTGTGTAAGAAAACATCAAATACAGCAACCCCCCCCCCCACGAGATTGCAGATTGAGTTGTGATGTGGGCGACTTTTGCTGAGGTTGCCACCCCTATTATTTCCTATTGGTGTTACATAACCACTCGTTAGAACAGAGAGGGTCAGCATACTTATTCGGAATATATCGCAAGACCCACGGATTGCAAGACAGGTGAGGCCAAAAAGGCAATTTCTCGTCTGACGATGTATTGACCTTTTCTCCCATTATCCCTCCCTCTTTACTCAACAAAGTCACTGTCTCTCTGCAATTTCCTCCTGGTTGTTCCTACACCAAGTCACCGTATGCATTAGAGTCCAGTTCACAATACTGACCCAACAAACTCAAACCCAACTATATTTCCTACCTTATTTTTAAATAATCCAAGAACCGTCCTCTTTGATTAATAACTGGTCTTCTTACATCTATCCCCTATTATCATTACTGTCTCCTTTTCTAACTCCACGGCGTCTCCTGTCCCACCTATTCTCCCTGCACCTCTCCATCATTATCATGTCCACCTTACATAGCTTCAAGCTTGAAATCCCACTCACTTCAAGTACATGAAATATCAAATACATTTTGAAATACCATTTTTATATGAACATAAATAAAAAAATAATTTTTAATTTAGTTAAGGACTGTATTTATTTAACCCCTTAAGGACACAGCTTCAGTGTGCTCAATTGTTTCATGATGGAATAATTCTGTCATTGGTCCTTAAGGGGTTAAAAAAACAATACTTTAAAGGAATCAGATGAAAGGAACAGTCTTTCCTGTGATACTTAGATGAATTGTAAGGCTATAATGAAGACTAATCTATTCAGCACAATAAAGAGGCTATCTTTTTATTCCTTCCCTCTAAAAAAAAAAAACAGTAATTGGCTGTGTGTCTCTAGGGATGAGTTATGCACAAACATGCACTTTCTGTTGCTTCTAATATTAATTCAACATCTTTACCTTAAAGGGACGGTAAAGTTACCTCTACTTCTATCAAGCATAGCATTAGGGATGCAAAATAAATATAAGTTTAATTCATCATTTTTAATATTGTTACCTATAAATAAAGTTATCGGCTTTAGAATGGCTCTTCTTACCATCCTCTAATACAACCCGTATATAACATTTTTTTTCGCTATCGATCATGTTTTTTTATGCTCCAATTGAAATCTCGGCCGTTAGGCGGCCATCCCTCCGCGTCATCCGCCCCTTTAGTCCTCTACGCATGCTCTCTTTAAGTACTTTACTGCTTGCTGATGACAAAGTGCGCTCCCATTTTGCGCATGCGTGTTACTTCCAAGTTAGCATCCTTTCATACATCATCTGCTTGCTACGGAGTGATTGGATACAGAGAGTATTCATTCAATTCTATGTTACCTTTTTGAAATAGTGTTTGCCGGTGACCTGCACAGTGGTTTGCAGCCTCAGCTATTAGCGCATGCGCAGTTAGATACTGTAGTGTGAACGCGCATTTCAGAAACAGAGCAGGCGGGACAGCTGAAGTAGTCAGTAAGATAAAAATACGGAAGTAGTGCTTGGGAGGAGTCGTGAGATAAGCGGTAGGGATTTTGACATATAATTTTGTTTGGAAAATATTGAAGTAAGCAGAAAAAAAACTTAGCCACTAAATTAGTGACATATAGATAAATGCTAGGTTATCTTCCATAATGTCAAACGTTACCTTCACTTTAAAGGGACAGTCAAGTAAAAATTAAACTTTCATGATTCAGCTAGGGCATGTCATTTTAAACAACTTTACTTTATTTACTTTTATCATCAAATTTGCTTTGTTCTATTCTTAGTTGAACGCTAAACCTAGGTAGGCTCATATGCTAATTTCTAAGCCCTCGAAGTCCAACTCTTATCTGAATGCATTTCACAGTTTTTCACAATGAGAGGGCATTAGTTCATGTGTGCCATATAGATAACATTTTGCTCACGCTCGTGGAGTTACTTATGAGAGGGCACTGATTGGCTAAAATACAAGTCTGTCAAAATAACTGAAATAAGGGGGTAGTCTGCAGAGACTTAGATACATGGTAATCACAGAGGTAAAAGCTATATTTATATAACAGTGTTTTTTATGCAAAACTGGAGAGTGGGCAATAAAGGGATTATCTATCTTTTTAGGACATGAAACCTAAATTTTTTCTTTCATGATTTAGATAGAGAATACAATTTTAAACAACATTCCAATTTACTTCTATTATCTACTTTGCTTCATTCTTTAGATATATTTTGTTGAAGAAATAGCAATGCACATGGGTGAGCCAATCACACGAGGCATCTATCACCACCAATCAGCAGCTACTGAGCATATCTAGATATGATTTTCAGCAAAATATATCAAGAGAATGAAGCAAATTAGATAATTGAAGTTAACTAGAAAGCTGCTCTTTCTAAATCATGAAAGAAATTGGGGTTTCATGTCCCTTTAACATATTTAAAGGGACATTCCAGTCAAAATTTAAATGCACATGTATTTATTACATCTTTGAATAGAAACATATTTGTAATATAAATGTATTGGCAAAAATGCTTCTAGTAAAAGTTATCACTGTTTTAGTGTTAACGATTTCTCTGCACGTGCATGTGAAGCATAGCTAGATATTCTCAGTGCACCCACATTTTAAATACTGCAG